>NW_027183830.1:0-54924 GCF_041296385.1 Aphelocoma coerulescens | reverse complement strand
ACCCCCATTTCTCCCCCATTTTTTTCTTTTTTTTTCCCCTTTATTTCCCCATTTCTCCCCCATTTTCCCCCATTTTTCCCCCCCCTTTTTCTCCATTTCTCCCCCATTTCTCCCCCATTTTTTCTGTTTTTTTCCCCTTTATTTCCCCATTTCTCCCCCATTTCTCCCCCATTTCTCCCCCATTTTTTCTGTTTTTTTCCCCTTTATTTCCCCTTTATTCCCCCTTTATTCCCCCCCCCCTTTATCCCCCCATTTCCCCCCCAGTCCCCCCACGGCGTGACGGTGGCCGTGGACTCGCGGGCCACGGCGGGCTCCTACATCGCCTCGCAGTCGGTGCTGAAGGTGCTGCCCATCAGCGCCCGCATCCTGGGCACCATGGCCGGCGGCGCCGCCGACTGCGGCTTCTGGCAGCGCCTGGTGGCTCGCCAGTGCCGCGTGCACGAGCTGCGCAACAAGGAGCCCGTCTCGGTGGCCGCCGCCTCCAAGCTGCTGGCCAACCTCGTCTACCAGTACAAGGGCATGGGGCTCAGCCTGGGCACCATGGTGTGCGGCTGGGACAAGAGGGGGCCAGGTACTGGGAGCCACTGGGAGCCACTGGGAGGGGGTTTGGGCCAGTTCTGAGGGGCTTTGGGCCAGTTCTGAGGGGGTTTGGGCCAGTTCTGAGGGGGTTTGGGCCAGTTCTGAGGGGGTTTGGGCCAGTTCTGAAGGGGTTTGGAGTCACTGGGAGTGACTGGGAGGGGGTTTGGGCCAGTTCTGAGGGGGTTTGGGCCAGTTCTGAGGGGGTTTGGGGTCACTGGTTTGGACTGGGAGTGACCGGGACCAGACTGGGAGGGGCTTTGGGCCAGTTCTGAGGGTGTTTGGGGTCACTGGTTTGGACTGGGAGTGACTGGGACCAGACTGGGAGGGGCTTTGGGCCAGTTCTGAGGGGGTTTGGGCCAGTTCTGAGGGGGTTTGGGGTCACTGGTTTGGACTGGGAGTGACTGGGACCAGACTGGGAGTGACTGGGAGTGACTGGGAGCGGGTTTGGGGTCATTCTGAGGTGGTTTGGGTAAGTTGTGAGGGGGTTTGGGGTGACTGGGATGCACCGGGAGTGACTGGGAGTGGACTGGGAGGCACTGGTTTGGACTGGGAGGCACTGGGAGTGACTGGGAGCCACTGGGACGGACTGGGAGCCACTGGGATGGACTGGGAGCGACTGGGAGCGGGTTTGGGGTCATTCCGAGGGGGTTTGGGCCAGTTCTGAAGGGGTTTGTGGTGACTGGGATGGACTGGTTTGGACTGGGAATGGACTGATTTGGACCGGGAACGGACTGGTTCGGACTGGGAGCGGGTCGGGGGCCGTACTGGTTTGGACTGGGAGCGGGTCGGGGGCCGTACTGGGAGCGCCAGTGCCGCGTGCACGAGCTGCGCAACAAGGAGCCCGTCTCGGTGGCCGCCGCCTCCAAGCTGCTGGCCAACCTCGTCTACCAGTACAAGGGCATGGGGCTCAGCCTGGGCACCATGGTGTGCGGCTGGGACAAGAGGGGGCCAGGTACTGGGAGCCACTGGGAGCCACTGGGAGGGGGTTTCGGCCAGTTCTGAGGGGCTTTGGGCCAGTTCTGAGGGGGTTTGGGCCAGTTCTGAGGGGGTTTGGGCCAGTTCTGAGGGGGTTCGGGGTCACTGGTTTGGACTGGGAGTGACTGGGAGTGACTGGGAGTGACTGGGAGCGGGTTTGGGGTCATTCTGAGGTGCTTTGGGGAAAGTTGTGAGGGGGTTTGGGGTGACTGGGATGCACTGGGAGTGCACTGGGAGCCGCTGGGAGTGGACTGGGATGCACTGGTTTGGACTGGGAGGCACTGGGAGTGGACTGGGAGGCAGTGGGAGTGACTGGGAGCCACTGGGACCAGACTGGGAGTGACTGGGAGCGGGTTTGGGCCAGTTCTGAGGGGGTTTGGGGTCACTGCTTTGGACTGGGAGCCACTGGGAGTGGACTGGGAGGCACTGGTTTGGACTGGGAGGCACTGGGAGTGGACTGGGAGGCACTGGGATGGACTAGGAGGCACTGGGAGTGACTGGGAGCCAGTGGGATGGACTGGGAGCCACTGGGAGGCACTGGGAGTGACTGGGAGCGGGTTTGGGGTCATTCCGAGGGGGTTTGGGCCAGTTCTGAAGGGGTTTGTGGTGACTGGGATGGACTGGTTTGGACTGGGAATGGACTGATTTGGACCGGGAACGGACTGGTTCGGACTGGGAGCGGGTCGGGGGCCGTACTGGTTTGGACTGGGAGCGGGTCGGGGGCCGTACTGGGAGCGCCAGTGCCGCGTGCACGAGCTGCGCAACAAGGAGCCCGTCTCGGTGGCCGCCGCCTCCAAGCTGCTGGCCAACCTCGTCTACCAGTACAAGGGCATGGGGCTCAGCCTGGGCACCATGGTGTGCGGCTGGGACAAGAGGGGGCCAGGTACTGGGAGCCACTGGGAGCCACTGGGAGGGGCTTTGGGCCAGTTCTGAGGGGCTTTGGGCCAGTTCTGAGGGGGTTTGGGCCAGTTCTGAGGGGGTTTGGGCCAGTTCTGAGGGGGTTTGGGCCAGTTCTGAAGGGGTTTGGAGTCACTGGGAGTGACTGGGAGGGGGTTTGGGCCAGTTCTGAGGGGGTTTGGGCCAGTTCTGAGGGGGTTTGGGGTCACTGGTTTGGACTGGGAGTGACCGGGACCAGACTGGGAGGGGCTTTGGGCCAGTTCTGAGGGTGTTTGGGGTCACTGGTTTGGACTGGGAGTGACTGGGACCAGACTGGGAGGGGCTTTGGGCCAGTTCTGAGGGGGTTTGGGCCAGTTCTGAGGGGGTTCGGGGTCACTGGTTTGGACTGGGAGTGACTGGGAGTGACTGGGAGTGACTGGGAGCGGGTTTGGGGTCATTCTGAGGTGCTTTGGGGAAAGTTGTGAGGGGGTTTGGGGTGACTGGGATGCACTGGGAGTGGACTGGGAGCCGCTGGGAGTGGACTGGGATGCACTGGTTTGGACTGGGAGGCACTGGGAGTGGACTGGGAGGCAGTGGGAGTGACTGGGAGCCACTGGGACCAGACTGGGAGTGACTGGGAGCGGGTTTGGGCCAGTTCTGAGGGGGTTTGGGGTCACTGGTTTGGACTGGGAGCCACTGGGAGTGGACTGGGAGGCACTGGTTTGGACTGGGAGGCACTGGGAGTGGACTGGGAGGCACTGGGATGGACTAGGAGGCACTGGGAGTGACTGGGAGCCAGTGGGATGGACTGGGAGCCACTGGGAGGCACTGGGAGTGACTGGGAGCGGGTTTGGGGTCATTCCGAGGGGGTTTGGGCCAGTTCTGAAGGGGTTTGTGGTGACTGGGATGGACTGGTTTGGACTGGGAATGGACTGATTTGGACCGGGAACGGACTGGTTCGGACTGGGAGCGGGTCGGGGGCCGTACTGGTTTGGACTGGGAGCGGGTCGGGGGCCGTACTGGGAGCGCCGGTGCCGCGTGCACGAGCTGCGCAACAAGGAGCCCGTCTCGGTGGCCGCCGCCTCCAAGCTGCTGGCCAACCTCGTCTACCAGTACAAGGGCATGGGGCTCAGCCTGGGCACCATGGTGTGCGGCTGGGACAAGAGGGGGCCAGGTACTGGGAGCCACTGGGAGCCACTGGGAGGGGCTTTGGGCCAGTTCTGAGGGGCTTTGGGCCAGTTCTGAGGGGGTTTGGGCCAGTTCTGAGGGGGTTTGGGCCAGTTCTGAGGGGGTTTGGGCCAGTTCTGAAGGGGTTTGGAGTCACTGGGAGTGACTGGGAGGGGGTTTGGGCCAGTTCTGAGGGGGTTTGGGCCAGTTCTGAGGGGGTTTGGGGTCACTGGTTTGGACTGGGAGTGACCGGGACCAGACTGGGAGGGGCTTTGGGCCAGTTCTGAGGGTGTTTGGGGTCACTGGTTTGGACTGGGAGTGACTGGGACCAGACTGGGAGGGGCTTTGGGCCAGTTCTGAGGGGGTTTGGGCCAGTTCTGAGGGGGTTTGGGGTCACTGGTTTGGACTGGGAGTGACTGGGAGCAGACTGGGAGTGACTGGGAGTGACTGGGAGCGGGTTTGGGGTCATTCTGAGGTGGTTTGGGGAAAGTTGTGAGGGGGTTTGGGGTGACTGGGATGCACCGGGAGTGACTGGGAGTGGACTGGGAGGCACTGGTTTGGACTGGGAGGCACTGGGAGTGACTGGGAGTGGACTGGGAGGCACTGGTTTGGACTGGGAGGCACTGGGAGTGACTGGGAGTGGACTGGGAGGCACTGGTTTGGACTGGGAGGCACTGGGAGTGGACTGGGAGGCACTGGGATGGACTAGGAGGCACTGGGAGTGACTGGGAGCCACTGGGACGGACTGGGAGCCACTGGGATGGACTGGGAGCGACTGGGAGCGGGTTTGGGGTCATTCCGAGGGGGTTTGGGCCAGTTCTGAAGGGGTTTGTGGTGACTGGGATGGACTGGTTTGGACTGGGAATGGACTGATTTGGACCGGGAACGGACTGGTTCGGACTGGGAGCGGGTCGGGGGCCGTACTGGTTTGGACTGGGAGCGGGTCGGGGGCCGTACTGGTTTGGACTGGGAGCGGGTCGGGGGCCGTACTGGGAGCGCCAGTGCCGCGTGCACGAGCTGCGCAACAAGGAGCCCGTCTCGGTGGCCGCCGCCTCCAAGCTGCTGGCCAACCTCGTCTACCAGTACAAGGGCATGGGGCTCAGCCTGGGCACCATGGTGTGCGGCTGGGACAAGAGGGGGCCAGGTACTGGGAGCCACTGGGAGCCACTGGGAGGGGCTTTGGGCCAGTTCTGAGGGGGTTTGGGGTCACTGGGAGTGACTGGGAGGGGGTTTGGGCCAGTTCTGAGGGGGTTTGGGCCAGTTCTGAGGGGGTTTGGGCCAGTTCTGAAGGGGTTTGGAGTCACTGGGAGTGACTGGGAGGGGGTTTGGGCCAGTTCTGAGGGGGTTTGGGCCAGTTCTGAGGGGGTTTGGGCCAGTTCTGAGGGGGTTTGGGGTCACTGGTTTGGACTGGGAGTGACCGGGACCAGACTGGGAGGGGGTTTGGGCCAGTTCTGAAGGGGTTTGGAGTCACTGGTTTGGACTGGGAGTGACTGGGAGCAGACTGGGAGGGGCTTTGGGCCAGTTCTGAGGGGGTTTGGGCCAGTTCTGAGGGGGTTTGGGGTCACTGGTTTGGACTGGGAGGCACTGGGAGTGGACTGGGATGCACTGGGAGTGGACTAAGAGGCACTGGGAGGGACTGGGAGTGACTGGGAGGGGGTTTGGGGCCAGTTCTGAGGGGGTTTGGGGTCACTGGTTTGGACTGGGAAGCACTGGGACTGGACTGGGATGCACTGGGAGTGGACTAGGAGGCACTGGGAGTGGACTGGGAGGCACTGGGAGTGACTGGGAGCCACTGGGATGGACTGGGAGTGACTGGGAGCGGGTTTGGGGTCATTCCGAGGGGGTTTGGGCCAGTTCTGAAGGGGTTTGTGGTGACTGGGATGGACTGGTTTGGACTGGGAGTGACTGGGAACGGACTGGTTTGGACTGGGAACGGACTGGTTCGGAGTGGGAGCGGGTCGGGGGCCGTACTGGTTTGGACTGGGAGTGGACTGGGAGTGACTGGGAGGGGGTTTGGGCAAGTTCTGAGGGGGTTTGGGGTCACTGGTTTGGACTGGGAGTGACTGGGAGCAGACTGGGAGTGACTGGGAGTGGACTGGGAGCGGGTTTGGGGTCATTCTGAGGTGGTTTGGGTAAGTTGTGAGGGGGTTTGGGGTGACTGGGATGCACTGGGAGTGGACTGGGAGCCGCTGGGAGTGGACTGGGAGGCACTGGTTTGGACTGGGAGGCACTGGGAGTGGACTGGGAGGCACTGGTTTGGACTGGGAGGCACTGGGATGGACTGGGAGTGACTGGGAGCGGGTTTGGGGTCATTCCGAGGGGGTTTGGGCCAGTTCTGAAGGGGTTTGTGGTGACTGGGATGGACTGGTTTGGACTGGGAGTGACTGGGAACGGACTGGTTTGGACCGGGAACGGACTGGTTCGGACTGGGAGCGGGTCGGGGGCCGTACTGGTTTGGACTGGGAGTGACTGGGAGCAGACTGGGAGTGACTGGGAGTGACTGGGAGCGGGTTTGGGGTCATTCTGAGGTGGTTTGGGTAAGTTGTGAGGGGGTTTGGGGTGACTGGGATGCACTGGGAGTGACTGGGAGCCGCTGGGAGTGGACTGGGAGGCACTGGGAGTGGACTGGGAGACACTGGGAGTGGACTGGGAGGCACTGGGAGTGGACTGGGAGACACTGGGATGGACTGGGAGGCACTGGTTTGGACTGGGAGCCAGTGGGATGGACTGGGAGTGACTGGGAGCGGGTTTGGGGTCATTCCGAGGGGGTTTGGGGTCACTGGGATGCACTGGTTGGGACTGGGAGCGGGTTTGCGGCCGGACTGGTTTGAACTGGGAGCGGGTTCGGGCAAGTTCTGAGGGGGTTTGGGGTCACTGGGAGGGGCTGGGAGGAACTGGGAGGGACTGGGAGGGAACTGGGAGGGAACTGGGAGGGACTGGGAGGAACTGGGAGGTACTGGGAGGGACTGGGATGAACTGGGAGGGACTGGGATGAACTGGGAGGGCACTGGGAGGGACTGGGATGGACTGGGAGGGAACTGGGAGGGACTGTGAGGAACTGGGAGGGACTGGGAGGGAACTTGGAGGTACTGGGAGGGGCTGGGAAGAACTGGGAGGGAACTGGGATGAACTGGGAGGGGCTGGGAGGGACTGGGAGGGCACTGGGAGGGACTGGGATGGACTGGGAGGGAACTGGGATGAACTGGGAGCAACTGGGAGGGACTGGGATGAACTGGGAGCGACTGGGAGGGAACTGGGAGGGACTGGGAGGAACTGGGAGGGACTGGGAGGGACTGGGATGAACTGGGAGGGACTGGGATGAACTGGGAGGGCACTGGGAGGGACTGGGAGGGAACTGGGATGAACTGGGAGCAACTGGGAGGGGACTGGGAGGGGTCCGGGAGGGGCTGGGAGGGACTGGGAGGGAACTGGGAGGGAACTGGGATGAACTGGGAGCAACTGGGAGGGACTGGGATGAACTGGGAGCGACTGGGAGGGAACTGGGAGGGACTGGGAGGAACTGGGAGGGACTGGGATGGACTGGGAGGGACTGGGAGGGACTGGGAGGGACTGGGATGGACTGGGAGGGAACTGGGATGAACTGGGAGCAACTGGGAGGGGCTGGGAGGGACTGGGAGGGAACTGGGAGGGACTGGGAGGGTCCCGATCCCCCAAATTCTGTCACCACACCCCAAAACCCACTAGCCACACCCCTCAATCCACTAGCCACCCCAGAAAACTCAATTTCCACACCCCCAAATTCACTCACCACGCCTGGAAGCCCACTAGCCACACCCTTAAAGCCAGTAGCCACACCCCCAAGTTCAGTGGCCACACCCCAAAACTCGCTTCCCACGCCTCAAAATTCACTAGCCACGCTCCAAAATCCCCTAGGCACACCCCTAAATCCACTAGCCACATGCTCAAACTGACGAGCCACCGTCCCAAACCCACTAGCCACACCCCAAAACCCACTGGCCACACCCCTAAATCCACTAGCCACATGTTCAAACTCACTAGCCACACCCCAAAATTCACTTCCCACGCCTCAAAATTCACTTCCCACACCCCAAAATTCACTAGCCACCCGTCAAGTTCACTAGCCACACCCCTCAATCCACTAGCCACACCCCAAAACTCGCTTCCCACACTTCCAAATTCACTAGCCACACTCCGATATCCACTAGGCACACCCCTAAATCCACTAGCCACCTGTTCAAACTCACTAGCCACACCCCTCAATCCACTAGCCACACCCCAAAACTCACTTCCCACGCCTCAAAATTGACTTCCCACACCCCAAAACTCACTAGCCACACCCCAAAACCCCACTAGCCACCCCCCAAATTCACTAGCCACACCCCTAAACTCACTAACCACACCCCAAAACCCCACTAGCCACCCCCCAAATTCACTAGCCACACCTCAAAACTCACTCACCACACCCCCAAACTCCCTAACCACACCCCAAAACCCCACTAGCCACCCCCCAAATTCACTAGCCACACCCCTAAAGTCACTATCCACCCCCCAAATTCACTAGCCACACCCTTAAACTCACTAGCCACACCCCAAAACCCCACTAGCCACCCCCCAAATTCACTAGCCACACCCCTAAACTCACTAACCACACCCCAAAACCCCACTAGCCACCCCCCAAATTCACTAGCCACACCCCTAAACTCACTCGCCACACCCCCAAACTCCCTAACCACACCCCAAAACCCCACTAGCCACCCCCCCAAATTCACTAGCCACACCCCAAATTCACTAGCCACACCTCAAAACTCACTTCCCACGCCCCAAAACTCACTAGCCACACCCCAAAACCCCACTAGCCACTCCTCAAATTCACTAGCCACACCCCTAAACTCACTAGCCACCCCCCCAAATTCACTAGCCACACCCCTAAACTCACTAGCCACACCCCAAATCCACTAGCCACACCCCAAAACTCACTTCCCACGCCCCAAAACTCACTAGCCACCCCCCAAAACCCCACTAGCCACCCCCTAAATTCACTAGCCACACCCCTAAACTCACTCACCACACCCCTCAACCCACTAGCCACACCCCAAATCCACTAGCCACACCCCAAAACTCACTTCCCACGCCTCAAAATTGACTTCCCACGCCCCAAAACTCACTAGCCTCACCCCAAAACCCCTCTAGCCACCCCCCAAATTCACTAGCCACACTCCTAAACTCACTATCCACCCCCCAAATTCACTAGCCACACCCTTAAACTCACTAGCCACACCCCAAAACCCCACTAGCCACTCCTCAAATTCACTAGCCACACCCCTAAACTCACTAGCCACCCCCCAAATCCACTAGCCACACCCCTAAACTCACTCGCCACACCCCAAAACTCACTAGCCACACCCTTAAACTCACTAGCCACACCCCAAAACCCCACTAGCCACTCCTCAAATTCACTAGCCACACCCCTAAACTCACTAGCCACCCCCCAAATCCACTAGCCGCACCCCTAAACTCACTCGCCACACCCCCAAACTCCCTAACCACACCCCAAAACCCGCACTAGCCCCCCCCCCCAAACTCACTAGCCACACCCCCCCCCGCCGCAGGCCTGTACTACGTGGACAGCGAGGGCCAGCGCGTGCCGGGCGCCGCCTTCGCCGTGGGCTCGGGCTCGTCCTACGCCTACGGCGTGCTGGACCGGGGGCTGGCTAGCCCCGGGGACGAGGCCGGTAGCCCGCGGGCCAGCGAGGAGGCGGCGTGCGAGCTGGCCCGGCGGGCCATCTACCAGGCGGCGCGGCGCGACGCCTACTCGGGGGGCACGGTGCGCGTCTTCCACGCCGGCCCGCGCGGCTGGCGCCTGGTGGCCCAGCACGACGTGGGCGAGCTGCAGCGGCGCTACGGCCAGTGAGCAGCGGGGCGGGGCCAGCCCGGGCGGATTTGGGCAACCGGGGGGATGGGGGGGGAAAAAAAAAGCAAAAATTGGGAAAAAAAGAGCCAAAACCACGGAGTTTGTGTGGGAAAATTGGTGTTTTTTTGGGGGGGTTTGGGGGGTTCAGGAGAGCGGGAGAGGTCTGAGGGGTTTTGGGAAAAAAAACGGGAATTTTGGGGAAAATTGAGTGGAAAAAAAAGTGGAATTTTGGGGGGAAAAAAGTGGAATTTTGGGGAAAAAAGAGTCAAAAAAACGGAGTTTGTGTGGAAAAATTGGTGGTTTTTTGGGGGGTTTTGGGGGATTTTTGGGGGTGTCAGAAGGGCTGGGAGAGCTCCAGGAGACGCCGAGAGAATTGGGAGAAAATCCGGGAATTTTGGGGAAAAATGGAGTGAAAAAAATGGGGAATTTTGGGGGGAAAAAAGCCAAATTTTGGGAAAAAAATGTGGAATTTGTGGGAAAAAAATGGTGGTTTTTGGAGGGGTTTTGGGGGATTTTTTGGGGGGGATTTTGGGGGTTTTTGGGGGTGTCAGAAGGGCTGGGAGAGCTCCAGGAGACGCCGAGAGAATTGGGAGAAAATCCGGGAATTTTGGGGAAAAAACGCAGAATTTTGGGGAAAAAAAGTGCAATTTTGGGGAAAAAGAGTAAAAAAAACGGAGTTTGTGTGGAAAAATCGGTGTTTTTTGGGGGGAGGTTTTTGGGGGGATTTTGGGGGGTTTGAAGGGGTTCAGGAGAGCGGGAGAGGTGCGAGGGGTTTTGGGAAAAAAAATGGGAATTTTGGGAAAAACTGAGTGGAAAAAAAGTGGAATGGAAAAAAATGTGGAAATTTGGGAAAAAAGAGCCAAAAAAATGGAGTTTGTGTGGAAAAATTGGTATTTTTTGGGGGGTTTTGGGGGATTTTGGGGGTGTCAGAAGGGCTGGGAGAGCTCCAGGAGACGCCGAGAGAATTGGGAGAAAATCCGGGAATTTTGGGGAAAAAAAGCCAAATTTTGGGGAAAAAGAGCCAAAAATGGGAGTTTGTGTGGAAAAATTGGGTTTTTTTGGGTCTGATTTTGGGGGGTTTTGGGGGGTTTTTGGGGGCCTGGTGGCCCAGCACGACGTGGGCGAGCTGCAGCGGCGCTGCGGCCAGTGAGCAGCGGGGCGGGGCCAGCCCGGGCGGATTTGGGCAACCGGGGGGGGGGGGAAAAATGAGGGATTTTGGGGAATAAAGAGGCAAAAATGGGAGTTTGTGTGGAAAAATTGGGGTTTTTTTGGGGGGGTTTGAAGGGGTTCGGGAGAGCGGGAGAGGTGCGAGGGGTTTTGGGAAAAAAAACGGGAATTTTGGGGAAAATTGAGTGGAAAAAAAAAGTGGAATTTTGGGGGGAAAAAAGCCGAATTTTGGGAAAAAATGTGGAATTTTTGGTGGTTTTGGGGGGGTTTTGGGGGATTTTTTGGGGGGTTTTTGGGGTTTTTGGGGGTGTCAGAAGGGCTGGGAGAGCTCCAGGAGACGCCGAGAGAATTGGGAGAAAATCTGGGAATTTTGGGGAAGAAACGCAGAATTTTGGGGAAAAAAAGTGCAATTTTGGGGAAAAAGAGTAAAAAAAACGGAGTTCGTGTGGAAAAATCGGTGTTTTTTGGGGGGAGGTTTTTGGGGGGTTTGGGGGGTTTGAAGGGGTTCAGGAGAGCGGGAGAGGTGCGAGGGGTTTTGGGAAAAAAAATGGGAATTTTGGGGAAAATTGAGTGGAAAAAAAAAGTGGAATTTTGGGGGGAAAAAAGCTGAATTTGGGGAAAAAAAGTGGAATTTGTGAGGAAAAAATGGTGTTTTTTTGGGGGGGTTTTGGGGGATTTTTGGGGGTGTCAGAAGGGCTGGGAGAGCTCCAGGAGACGCCGAGAGAATTGGGAGAAAATCCGGGAATTTTGGGGGAAAAAAAAGTGGAATTTTGGGGAAAAAAGAGTCAAAAAAACGGAGTTCGTGTGGAAAAATTGGTGTTTTTTAGGGGGAGGTTTTTGGGGGGTTTGGGGGGTTTGAAGGGGTTCAGGAGAGCGGGAGAGGTGCGAGGGGTTTTGGGAAAAAAACCGGGAATTTTGGGAAAAACTGAGTGGAAAAAAAGTGGAATGGAAAAAAATGTGGAAATTTGGGAAAAAAGAGCCAAAAAAATGGAGTTTGTGTGGAAAAATTGGTATTTTTTGGGGGGTTTTGGGGGATTTTGGGGGTGTCAGAAGGGCTGGGAGAGCTCCAGGAAATGCCAAGAGAATTGGGAGAAAATCCGGGAATTTTGGGGAAAAAAAGCCAAATTTTGGGGAAAAAGAGCCAAAAATGGGAGTTTGTGTGGAAAAATTGGGGTTTTTTGGGTCTGATTTTGGGGGGTTTTGGGGGGTTTTTGGGGGGCCTGGTGGCCCAGCACGACGTGGGCGAGCTGCAGCGGCGCTACGGCCAGTGAGCAGCGGGGCGGGGCCAGCCCGGGCGGATTTGGGCAACCGGGGGGGGGGGGAAAAATGAGGGATTTTGGGGAATAAAGAGGCAAAAATGGGAGTTTGTGTGGAAAAATTGGGGTTTTTTTGGGGGGGTTTGAAGGGGTTCGGGAGAGCGGGAGAGGTGCGAGGGGTTTTGGGAAAAAAAATGGGAATTTTGGGGAAAATTGAGTGGAAAAATCAGGAATTTTGGGGGGAAAAAAGTGGAATTTTGGGGAAAAAAGAGTCAAAAAAACAGAGTTTGTGTGGAAAAATTGGTGGTTTTTTGGGGGGTTTTGGGGGATTTTTGGGGGTGTCAGAAGGGCTGGGAGAGCTCCAGGAGACGCCGAGAGAATTGGGAGAAAATCCGGGAATTTTGGGGAAAAATGGAGTGAAAAAAATGGGGAATTTTGGGGGGAAAAAAGCCAAATTTTGGGAAAAAAATGTGGAATTTGTGGGAAAAAAATGGTGGTTTTTGGAGGGGTTTTGGGGGATTTTTTGGGGGGGATTTTGGGGGTTTTTGGGGGTGTCAGAAGGGCTGGGAGAGCTCCAGGAGACGCCGAGAGAATTGGGAGAAAATCCGGGAATTTTGGGGAAAAAACGCAGAATTTTGGGGAAAAAAAGTGCAATTTTGGGGAAAAAGAGTAAAAAAAACGGAGTTTGTGTGGAAAAATCGGTGTTTTTTGGGGGGAGGTTTTTGGGGGGATTTTGGGGGGTTTGAAGGGGTTCAGGAGAGCGGGAGAGGTGCGAGGGGTTTTGGGAAAAAAAATGGGAATTTTGGGAAAAACTGAGTGGAAAAAAAGTGGAATGGAAAAAAATGTGGAAATTTGGGAAAAAAGAGCCAAAAAAATGGAGTTTGTGTGGAAAAATTGGTATTTTTTGGGGGGTTTTGGGGGATTTTGGGGGTGTCAGAAGGGCTGGGAGAGCTCCAGGAAATGCCAAGAGAATTGGGAGAAAATCCGGGAATTTTGGGGAAAAAAAGCCAAATTTTGGGGAAAAAGAGCCAAAAATGGGAGTTTGTGTGGAAAAATTGGGGTTTTTTGGGTCTGATTTTGGGGGGTTTTGGGGGGTTTTTGGGGGGCCTGGTGGCCCAGCACGACGTGGGCGAGCTGCAGCGGCGCTACGGCCAGTGAGCAGCGGGGCGGGGCCAGCCCGGGCGGATTTGGGCAACCGGGGGCGGGGGAAAAATGAGGGATTTTGGGGAATAAAGAGGCAAAAATGGGAGTTTGTGTGGAAAAATTGGGGTTTTTTTGGGGGGGTTTGAAGGGGTTCGGGAGAGCGGGAGAGGTGCGAGGGGTTTTGGGAAAAAAAACGGGAATTTTGGGGAAAATTGAGTGGAAAAAAAAAGTGGAATTTTGGGGGGAAAAAAGCCGAATTTTGGGAAAAAATGTGGAATTTTTGGTGGTTTTTGGGGGGTTTTTGGGGGGGATTTTGGGGTTTTTTCGGGTGTCAGAAGGGCTGGGAGAGCTCCAGGAGACGCCGAGAGAATTGGGAGAAAATCTGGGAATTTTGGGGAAAATTGAGTGAAAAAAAATGGGGAATTTTGGGGGTAAAAAAGCCGAATTTTGGGAAAAAAATGTGGAATTTGTGGGGAATTTTTGGTGGTTTTTTGGGGGGGTTTTGGGGGATTTTTTGGGGGGGATTTTGGGGGTTTTTGGGGGTGTCAGAAGGGCTGGGAGAGCTCCAGGAGACGCCGAGAGAATTGGGAGAAAATCCGGGAATTTTGGGGAAAAAACGCAGAATTTTGGGGAAAAAAAGTGCAATTTTGGGGAAAAAGAGTAAAAAAAACGGAGTTTGTGTGGAAAAATCGGTGTTTTTTGGGGGGAGGTTTTTGGGGGGATTTTGGGGGGTTTGAAGGGGTTCGGGAGAGCGGGAGAGGTGCGAGGGGTTTTGGGAAAAAAAATGGGAATTTTGGGGAAAATTGAGTGGAAAAAAAAAGTGGAATTTTGGGGGGAAAAAAGCTGAATTTGGGGAAAAAAAGTGGAATTTGTGAGGAAAAAATGGTGGTTTTTTTGGGGGGTTTTGGGGGATTTTTGGGGGTGTCAGAAGGGCTGGGAGAGCTCCAGGAGACGCCGAGAGAATTGGGAGAAAATCCGGGAATTTTGGGGGAAAAAAAAGTGGAATTTTGGGGAAAAAAGAGTCAAAAAAACGGAGTTCGTGTGGAAAAATTGGTGTTTTTTGGGGGGAGGTTTTTGGGGGGTTTGGGGGGTTTGAAGGGGTTCAGGAGAGCGGGAGAGGTGCGAGGGGTTTTGGGAAAAAAACCGGGAATTTTGGGAAAAACTGAGTGGAAAAAAAGTGGAATGGAAAAAAATGTGGAAATTTGGGAAAAAAGAGCCAAAAAAACGGAGTTTGTGTGGAAAAATTGGTGGTTTTTTGGGGGGTTTTGGGGGGATTTTGGGGGTTTTTTGGGGTGTCAGAAGGGCTGGGAGAGCTCCAGGAGACGCCGAGAGAATTGGGAGAAAATCTGGGAATTTTGGGGAAAATTGAGTGAAAAAAAATGGGGAATTTTGGGGGTAAAAAAGCCGAATTTTGGGAAAAAAATGTGGAATTTGTGGGGAATTTTTGGTGGTTTTTTGGGGGGGTTTTGGGGGATTTTTTGGGGGGTTTTTGGGGTTTTTGGGGTTTTTTGGGGTGTCAGAAGGGCTGGGAGAGCTCCAGGAGACGCCGAGAGAATTGGGAGAAAATCTGGGAATTTTGGGGAAAATTGAGTGAAAAAAAATGGGGAATTTTGGGGGTAAAAAAGCCGAATTTTGGGAAAAAAATGTGGAATTTTTGGTGGGTTTTGGGGGGGTTTGGGGGGATTTTTTCGGGAATTTTGGGGTTTTTGGGGGTGTCAGAAGGGCTGGGAGAGCTCCAAGAGACGCCGAGAGAATTGGGAGAAAATCCGGGAATTTTGGGGAAAAAAAAAGTGGAATTTTGGGGGGAATAAAGTGCAATTTTGGGGAAAAAAGAGCCAAAAAACCGGAGTTTGTGTGGGAAAATTGGGGGTTTTTTTTGGGGGGGGTTTTGGGAGGTTTGAAGGGGTTCGGGAGAGCGGGAGAGGTGTGAGGGGTTTTGGGAAAAAAAACGGGAATTTTGGGGAAAATTGAGTGGAAAAAATCGGGAATTTTGGGGGCAAAAAAGCCAAATTTTGGGAAAAAATGTGGAATTTGTGGGGAATTTTTGGTGGTTTTTGGGGGGGTTTTGGGGGATTTTTTGGGGGGTTTTGGGGGGATTTTTGGGGTTTTTGGGGGTGTCAGAAGGGCTGGGAGAGCTCCAGGAGACGCCGAGAGAATTGGGAGAAAATCCGGGAATTTTGGGGAAAAAACGCAGAATTTTGGGGAAAAAAACGCGGAATTTTGGGGAAAAGGAGCCAAAAATACAGAGTTTGTGTGGGAAAATTTTGGGGTCTTTGGGGGAGTTTTTGGGGGGTTTGAAGGGGTTCGGGAGAGCGGGAGAGGTCCGAGGGGTTTTGGGAAAAAATGGGGAAAAACTGAGTGGAAAAAAAAGTGGAATTTTGGGACGAAAAAATGTGGAAATTTGGGAAAAAAGAGCCAAAAAAACGGAGTTTGTGTGGAAAAATTGGTGTTTTTTTGGGGGGGATTTTGGGGGTTTTTGGGGGTGTCAGAAGGGCTGGGAGAGCTCCAGGAGACGCCGAGAGAATTGGGAGAAAATCCGGGAATTTTGGGGGAAAAAAATCGAGTGAAAAAAAATGGGGAATTTTGGGGGGAAAAAAAAAAATCCGGGAATTTTGGGGGAAAATCGAGGAGAAACCCGTGCAGTTCGGGTGACAGAAATCGCCTCTTTTTTGGGTGGCTTTAATGGGATTTTGGGGGTGGGGAAAAGCCCCCCGCTCCCCATTGGCCGCTGGGCTGAACTGGGCTGAACTGGGCTGAACTGGGCTGAACTGGGAGCCGCCGGGGCGGCTTTGCCCCGCCCCTCGCTTCCCATTGGCCGCTTCCTCCCGTCTCTACGCTCCCATTGGCCGACCGCGCTGTCACTCACAAATCACCGCCCCCTCACCGCGCTTTTCCCGCCCTGCGCTCCCATTGGCCCGCGTCTTTCCCGCCCCGCGCTCCCATTGGCTGGCGCGCCAGGTGGGCGTGGCCGGGCGCGGCTCGGCGGGAAGCCCGTGAGGGGAAGCGGCTCCGGGAGGGGGGGGGGGGGCGGAAATTTGGGGGAAAATTTGGCAAAAACGGGGTCGGGAATGCGGAGAAGGGGCTGGGAAAGGTTCCCGACGGCTCCCGGCTGCTTCTGCGGGCACTTCTGGGCGGTTTCCGCGTGGCTTTTGGAGGAAAACCGCGGTTTCGGCGCGGTTCGCGGCGTTTGTGAGAGGGGGCCTGGAGGTGGGGGTGCAGGGGGGGGCTCGGTGTTCCCTGAGGGGTTTGCGGGGGTCCGGAGGGGGCTTCGGGTGGTTCTGAGGGGGATTTGGGGCATCCTCGAAGGCTTTTATCGCGTCCTTGACGGGGTTTATGGGGTCCTTGAGGAGGCGTGCAGCGTCCTTGAGGGGCTCTGGAGGATCCTGAGGGGTTTGGGGGAGGTCCTGAAGGGAGTCTGGGACGTCCTGACGGGAATTTGCGGCTTCCTGAGTGACGCTTTGGATCTCTGAGGGGATTTTGGGGTTCCCTGAGGGGGGGGGGGGGGGCATTTGGGGGTTCCCTGAGGGGGAAAAGGAGATTTTTTTGACTTCCTTGATTTAATTTCGGGGAGGTTCCTCACCCCCAATTCCAGACGCCTCCGATGGCTCTTGAGGAGCTGCCGAGCCTGGACCTGCTGCTGCCAGGTGAGAACTCCCTCCAAAAAAAAAAAAAAAAACCCCAGAAAAACAAAATAAAAAAAAACAAACCCCACCCCCATCTCCCTAAATCTCTTGGTTTTTCTCCCCAAAAATAATAAAAAAAAAAAAAAACCGCAGGTGAAGACCCCCCGGGACCCCCAAATTCCGCCACCCCCCAGGAGTTGGGAGCCCACCCGGGGCTGGCTCGGCTGCTGCAGGATTTGGGGGGGCTCCTGGGGGGGGATGGGCTCAGCCCCCCCCTGCAGAAGGAGCTGCGCCAGGTGGGGCTGCAACCCCAAATTTGGGGCTGCAACGGGGACGGGGATGGGATTCAATGTGGGATTGGGCTGAAATTCCTCTTTTTCATCCCCAAATTTTGACCGGCAATTCCCCCCCCTCCCCCCCCCCTCCCCTTTCCGATTTCCTCGTTTTTCCCCCCAAAAAAAACCGAGGCGAAAATCGCTCCGGATTTCCCGATTTCCCCCCAGTTTTAGCCCCAAATTGCCGTGAATGTCTCCGTTTTCCCAGATTTTAGCCCGAATTTGCTCGAAATTTCCCGTTTTCCTGGGTTTTAGCCCCAAATTCCCTCTCTTTGCCCAAATTCTTCCAACATTGCCCTGAATCTTCCCGGCTTTGGGGTACTCTGGGGGTCCCTGGGTGGGATTTTGGGGGTCCCTGGGTTGGATTTTGGGGATTTTGGGGGACCCTGGGTGGGATTTTGGGGTTTTTGGGGGTCCCTGGGTTGGATTTTGGGGATTTTGGGGGTCCCTGGGTTGGATGTTGGGGTTTTTGGGGGGCCCTGAGTTGGATTTTGGGTGGGATTTTGGGGTTTTTGGGGGTCCCTGAGTTGGATTTTGGGGTTTTTGAGGGTCCCTGGGTTGGATTTTGGGGATTTTGGGGGACCCTGGGTGGAATTTTGGGGTTTTTGGGGGTCCCTGGGTTGGATTTTGGGGTTTTTGGGGGTCCCTGGGCTGGATTTTGGGGGTCCCTGGGTGGGATTTTGGGGGGTTTTAGGTGGGATTTTGGGGGTATTTGCGGGTCCCTGGGTTGGATTTTGGGTATTTGGGGGTCCCTGGGTGGGATTTTGGGTGGGATTTTGGGGTTTTTGGGGCTTTTTGGGGGTCCCTGAGGTGTTTTTGGGGTCCCCCCAGGCCGAGGAGCTGCTGGCCCGGGCCCGGGGGCTGTGGCTGCCCCTGGAGCTGCTCTGGCGCCTTCTGGGGGAGCTGATCCGGGACCCCCGAGACTTCGACCCCCCCGTGAGTCCCAAATCCCCCCCAAAATTCCCTCAAAACCCCCCCAAAATCCTCCCAAAAATTCCCTCTAAAATCCCCCCAAAATTCCCTCGAAACCCCCCCCAAATTCCCTCAAAACCCCCCCAAAATCCTCCCAAAAATTCCCTCTAAAATCCCCCCAAAATTCCCTCTAAAATCCTCCCAAAATTCCCTCTAAAATCCTCCCAAAATTCCCTCTAAAATCCCCCCAAAATTCCCTCGAAAATCCTCCCAAAATTCCCTCTAAAATCCCCCCAAAATTCCCTCGAAACCCCCCCCAAATTCCCTCAAAACCCCCCCAAAATCCTCCCAAAAATTCCCTCTAAAATCCCCCCAAAATTCCCTCTAAAATCCCCCCAAAATTCCCTCGAAAATCCCCCCAAATTCCCTCAAAACCCCCCCAAAATTCCCTCAAAACCCCCCCAAAATTCCCTCAAAACCCCCCCAAAATTCTCTCAAAACCCCCCCAAAATTCCCTCAAAACCCCCCCAAAATTCCTACCCAACCCCCAAAGTTCCCAAAATCGCCCCAAAACCCCCCCAAAATTCCTTCCCAACCCCCTCAAAGTCCCCAAAACCTCCCCAAAATCCCCCAAATCCCCGAAACCTCCCCCAAATCCCTGAAACCCCCCCAAAATTCCTTCCCAACTCCCCCCAAAATCCCCCCAAAACCCCCCCAGAAATCCTTCCCAGCCCCCTCAAAGTCCCCAAACCCCCCCAAATCCCCCAAATCCCCCCAAATCCCCCCAAAATCCCTTCCCAGCCTCCCCAAAGCTCCCAAAATCCCTTCCCAACCCCCTCAAAGTCCCCAAAACCTCTCCAAAGTCCCCAAAACCTCCCCAAAGTTCCCAAAACCTCCCCAAAGTTCCCAAAATCCCCCCAAAATCCCTTCCCAAGCCCCCAAATCCCCCCCAAATCCCCCAAATCCCCCCAAAATCCCTTCCCAACCCCCAAAATCCCCCCAAATCCCCCCAAAATCCCCCCAAAATCCCCCCAAATCCCCCCAAAATCCCCCAAATCCCCCCAAAATCCCTTCCCAAACCCCCCAAAGTTCCCAAAATCCCCCCAAAATCCCTTCCCAACCCTCCCAAAATCCCCCCAAATCCCCCCAAAATCCCTTCCCAACCCCTCAAAATCCCCCAAATCTCCCCAAATCCCCCCGAAATTTCTTCCCAACCCCCCCAAATCTCCCAAAATCCCCCCCAAATCCCTTCCCAACCCTCCTAAAATCCCCCCAAATCCCCCCAAAACCCCCAACCCCCCCCAAAATCCCCCCAAATCCCCCAAAATCCCTTCCCAACCCTCCCAAAATTCCCCCAAATCCCCCCAAAATCCCCCCAAATCCCCCCAAAATCCCCCAAATCCCCCCAAAATCCCTTCCCAACCCCCCCAATGTTCCCAAAATCCCCCCAAATCCCCCCAAAATCCCTTCCCAACCCCCCAAAATCCCCCAAATCCCCCCAAAATCCCCCCAAATCCCCCCAAAATCCCTTCCCAACCCTCCCAAAATCCCCCCAAATCCCCCCAAAATCCCTTCCCAACCCTCCCAAAATCCCCCCAAATCCCCCCAAATCCCCCCAAAATCCCCCAAATCCTCCCAAAATCCCTTCCCAACCCCCTCAAAGTTCCCAAAATCCCCCAAATCCCCCCAAATCCCCCCAAAATCCCAGTCCCGGGCGCTGTTCCCCCCTCAGGCTCTGGGGGCGCTGCAGCTGCAGCTGAGCTGGGCCCGTCTGCGCCGGGGCCCCCCCGAGGCGGCCGCGCTCGTCCCCCGCCCCCAGGTGAGACCCCAAAAGCCCCAAATCCGCCCCAAAATCCGCCCCAAGTACACCCCAAGTACACCCGGCACCCCAAAAGCCCCAAATCTGCCCCAAAATCTGCCACAAACCACCCCAAAATCCACCCCAAACCAGCCCAAATCCACCCCAAATCCGCCCCAAGTACCCCCCGAATACACCCGGCACCCCAAAAGCCCCAAATCCGCCCCAAATCCGCCCCAAATCCACCCCAAAATCCACCCCAAACCGCCCCAAATCCACCCCAAATACACCCCAAATACACCCGGCACCCCAAAAGCCCCAAATCCGCCACAAATCTGCCACCAAATGCCCCAAATCTGCCCCAAAATCTGCCACCAAATGCCCCAAATCTGCCCTAAATCTGCCCCAAATTCGCCCCAAATCCGCCCCAAGTACACCCCGAATACACCCGGCACCCCAAAAGCCCCAAATCCGCCCCAAAATCTGCCACAAAATGCCCCAAATCCGCCCCAAGTACACCCTGAATACACCCCAAATACACCCGGCACCCCAAAAGCCCCAAATCCGCCCCAAAATCTGCCACAAACCGCCCCAAAATCCACCCCAAATCCACCCCAAATACACCTGGCACCCCAAAAGCCCCAAATCTGCCCCAAATCCACCCCAAATCCACCCAAAATCACCCCAAATCCACCCCAATACACCCCAAGTACACCCCGAATACACCTGGCACCCCAAAAGCCCCAAATCTGCCCCAAAATGCCCCAAATCCACCCCAAATCCACCCCAAAATCCACCCCAAAATCCACCCCAAGTACACCCCAAATACACCCGGCACCCCAAAAGCCCCAAATCCGCCCCAAATCTGCCACCAAATGCCCCAAATCCACCCCAAATCCACCCCAAAATCCACCCCAAGTACACCCCGAATACACCCGGCACCCCAAAAGCCCCAAATCCGCCCCAAAATCTGCCACAAAATGCCCCAAATCCGCCCCAAATCCACCCCAAATCCACCCCAAATACACCTGGCACCCCAAAAGCCCCAAATCTGCCCCAAATCCACCCCAAATCCACCCAAAATCACCCCAAATCCACCCCAATACACCCCAAGTACACCCCGAATACACCTGGCACCCCAAAAGCCCCAAATCTGCCCCAAAATCTGCCACAAAATGCCCCAAATCAACCCCAAATACACCCCAAATACACCCCAAATACACCTGGCACTCCAAAAGCCCCAAATCCGCCCCAAATCCGCCCCAAATCCGCCCCAAATCCACCCAAAATCACCCCAAATCCACCCAAAATACACCCTAAGTACATCCTGAATACACCTGGCACCCCAAAAGCCCCAAATCTGCCCCAAAATGCCCCAAATCCACCCTAAAATCCCCCAAATCCATCCCAAATCCACCCAAACTCCCCCAAAATGCCCCGAACTGGCCCCAAAATGCCCAAACTGACCCCAAAAATCCCCCAAATCCACCCCAAAATCCCCCAAATCCACCCCAAACTCCCCCAAAAAGCCCCAAACTGACCCCAAAATCCCCCAAACTGACCCCAAAAAGCCCCAAACTGACCCCAAATGCCCCAAATTGACCCCAAAATGCCCCAAATCCACCCCAGAATCCCCCAAATCTGCCCCAAAATGCCCAAAATCCACCCCAAAATCCACCCGGGGAACCCCCAAAATCCCCAAACTGACCCCAAAATCCCCCAAATCCACCCCAAACTCCCCCAAAATGCCCCAAATTGACCCCAAAAAGCCCCAAACTGACCCAAATCCACCCCAAAATCCCCCAAATCCACCCCAAACTCCCCCAAAATGCCCCAAACTGACCCCAAAAATCCCCCAAATCCACCCCAAAATCCCCCAAAAAGCCCCAAACTGACCCCAAAATGCCCCGAACTGACCCCAAAATGCCCCGAACTGACCCCAAAATGCCCCGAACTGACCCAAAATGCCCCAAACTGACCCAAATCCACCCCAAAATCCCCCAAATCCACCCCAAACTCCCCCAAAATGCCCCAAACTGACCCCAAAAATCCCCCAAATCCACCCCAAAATCCCCCAAATCCACCCCAAACTCCCCCAAAAAGCCCCAAACTGACCCCAAAATTCCTCAAACTGACCCCAAAATGCCCAAACTGACCCAAAATGCCCAAATTGCCCCAAAAAGCCCCAAACCGACCCCAAAATTCCCCAAACTGACCCCAAAATGCCCAAACTGACCCAAAATGCCCCGAATTGACCCCAAAATTCCCCGCAGCCCCCGCAGGTGCTGCCCCGGCTGCTCCCGGAGCTGCAGCGGCGCCTGCGGGAAAAGCGGGAAGAGCTCCGGAGTTTCCTGCTGGGACCCCCCAAAATCCCCCCAAATCCCCCCAAAATCCCCCAAATCCACCCCAAAATCCCCCAAATCCACCCCAAAATCCCCCCAAATCCCCCCAAAATCCCTCAAATCCACCCCAAAATCCCCCAAAACCACCCCAAAATCCCCCAAATCCACCCCAAAATGGCTGAAATTCACCCCAAAACGGCCGAAATTCAGCCCAAAATCCCCCAAATTCACCCCAAAACGGCCGAAATTCACCCCGAAACGGCCCAAAATCCACCTGAAACGGCCGAAATTCACCCCAAAATCCCCCAAATCCACCCCAAAATCCCCCAAATTCACCCCAAAATCCCCCAAATTCACCCCAAAACGGCCGAAATTCACCCCAAAATCCCCCAAATCCACCCCAAAATGGCTGAAATTCACCCCGAAACGGCCCCAATTCACCCCAAAATGGCCCAAAATCCACCCAAAATCACTGAAATTCCACCCCAAATGCCCCAAAATCCCCCCCAAATCCCCCCAAATCCACCCAAAATCCCCCAAAATCCCCCCCAAATCCCCCAAATTCCACCCGAAATCCCCCAAAATCCACCCAAAATCCCCCAAATTCCACCCGAAATCCGCCAGGATTTTCCCGAAATCCCCCAAAATCTTCCCGAAGCTGCTCCAGATCCCAAAATCCCTCAAATTCCTCCCAAAATCCCCCAAAATCTCCCCAAATTTTCCCGAAATCCACCCGAAATCCCCCCAAATCCACCCGAAATCCCCCCAAATCCACCTGAAATCCCCCAAAATTTCCCCGAATTCCCCCAAAATCCCCCCAAAATCCCCCAGGATTTTCCCAAAATCCCCCAAAATCCCCCCAAAATCCCCCAAAATTTCCCCGAATTCCCTCAAATTCTGCCCAAAATCCCCCAAAATTTCCCCGAATTCCCCCAAAATCCCCCCAACCCCCCCCCAAATTTCCCCCAAATCCCCGAGATTGGCCCCGAAATTGCCCAAAATCGCCCGAATTCTCCCCAAAACCTGGGGGGGCTCCTGGGCCGGGAGCGGCTGCGGCTGCTCCGGGAGCGGCTCCGGGAGCGGCTCCTGCGGGAGGAGCTGGCCAGGATCGGCCACCAGTACCCCGAGGTGAGACTGGTTTATACTGGTTTGGACTGGGTTGGACTGGGAGGGGGGGAATTGGGGGAAAAAAGGCGAAATTTGGGTAAAAATCGGTGAAAAAATGGGGAAAAATGGGTAAAAAATGGGTTAAAAGTGGGGGGAAAAGGGTTAAAAGTGGCTGAGAAAGGGACTTGGGGTTACTGGTTTGGACTGGGTTGGACTGGTTTGGACTGGGAGGGGGGGAATTGGGGGAAAAAAGGCGAAATTTGGGTAAAAATCGGTGAAAAAATGGGGAGAAATGGTTAAAAAATGGTTAAAAATGGGGAAAAAAGGGTTAAAAGGTGGGATTTGGGGTTACTGGTTTGGACTGGTTTATACTGGTTTATGCTGGTTTCAGCTGGGAGGGACTGGGGAGGGATTGGGTGGTGCTGAGCCTGATCTGTACTGGTCTGTTCTGGTCCATACTGATCCATACTGGTCCATACTGGTCCGTACTGGTCCATACTGCTCCGTATTGGTTTATACCGGCCCATACTGGTCCATACTGGTCCGTACCGGTCCGTACCGGTCCATACTTGTCCATACTGGTTTATACCGGTCCATACCGGTCCATACTGGTTTATACCGGTCCATACCGGTCCATACTGGTCCGTACTGGTCCGTACTGGTCCATACTGGTCCGTATTGGTTATACTGGTTCGTACTGGTCCGTACTGGTCCGTACCGGTCCATACTGGTCCGTACTGGTTTATAGCGGTCTGTACTGGTTTATACCGGTCCATACTGGTCCATACCGGTCGGTAGCAGTCTGTACCGGTCCGTACTGGTCCGTAGTGGTCTGTACTGGTCCGTACTGCTCCATACCAGTCTGTACCGGTCCGTACCGGTCCATACTGGTTTATACCGGTCCATACCGGTCCATACCGGTCTGTACTGGTCCGTACTGGTCCGTACTGGTCCATACTTGTTCATACTGGTCCGTACCGCTCCATACTGGTCCGTACTGGTCCGTACTGGTTTATACCGGTCCGTACTGGTTTATACCGGTCTGTACCGGTCCATAGCGGTCCGTAGCGGTCCGTAGCGGTCCGTACTGGTCCGTACTGGTCCGTACTGGTTTATACCGGTCCGTAGCGGTCCGTACCGGTCCGTACCGGTCCGTACTGGTCCGTACTGGTCTGTACTGGTTTATACCGGTCCGTAGCGGTCTGTAGCGGTCCGTACCGGTCTGTACTGGTCCGTACTGGTCCGTACTGGTTTATACCGGTCCGTAGCGGTCTGTAGCGGTCCGTACTGGTCCGTACTGGTTTATACCGGTCCGTAGCGGTCCGTAGCGGTCCGTACTGGTCCGTACTGGTCCGTACTGGTTTCCGGCAGGCCCTGGGCCGCTGCCGCTCGCTGCTGGGCCGCTGCCGCTGGCTGGGGGAGGGGCAGGCGCTGCTGGACGGGGGGAGGGGCCGGTACCTGCTGGCCAAGGGCGGGGCCCTGCTGCTCAAGATCCGGTAAGGGCCTCATTTGCATCTCATTTGCATCTCATTTGCATCTCCTTCGCATCTCGTTCGCATGCGCGGGGGGCGGACGGGGCGGTTCCCCGTTCAGCCCAGTTACCCCAGGTCCCTTCCCAGTTCAGCCCAGTTACCCCAGACCCTCCCCCAGTTCATCCCAGTTACCCCAGACCCTCCCCCAGTTCATCCCAGTTCACCCCAGACCCCTTCCCAGTTCATCCCAGTTCACCCCAGACCCCTTCCCAGTTCATCCCAGTTCACCCCAGACCCCTTCCCAGTTCATCCCAGTTACCCCAGACCCTCTCCCAGTCCATCCCAGTTCACCCCAGACCCTCTCCCAGTCCATCCCAGTCCATCCCAGTGACCCCAGACCCCCTCCCAGTCCATCCCAGTCCATCCCAGTCTATCCCAGTTCACCCCAGACCCTCTCCCAGTTCATCCCAGTCCATCCCAGTTCATCCCAGACCCTCTCCCAGTCCATCCCAGTGACCCCAGACCCTCTCCCAGTCCATCCCAGTCCATCCCAGTGACCCCAGACCCTCTCCCAGTCCATCCCAGTCCATCCCAGTGACCCCAGACTCCCTCCCAGTCCATCCCAGTCCATCCCAGTGACCCCAGACCCTCTCCCAGTCTATCCCAGTCCGTCCCAGTGACCCCAGACCCTCTCCCAGTCCATCCCAGTTCACCCCAAACCCTCTCCCAGTTCATCCCAGTGACCCCACACCCCCTCCCAGTCCATCCCAGTGACCCCAGACCCTCTCCCAGTCCATCCCAGTGACCCCAGACCCCCTCCCAGTCCATCCCAGTTCATCCCATTGACCCCAGACCCCCTCCCAGTCCATCCCAGTGACCCCAGACCCCCTCCCAGTCCATCCCAGTCCATCCCATTGACCCCAGACCCTCTCCCAGTCCATCCCAGTCCATCCCAGTTCACCCCAGACCCCCTCCCAGTCCATCCCAGTGACCCCAGACCCCCTCCCAGTCCATCCCAGTTCATCCCATTGACCCCAGACCCCCTCCCAGTCCATCCCATTGACCCCAGACCCTCTCCCAGTCCATCCCAGTCCATCCCAGTTCATCCCAGTCCATCCCAGTTCACCCCAGACCCTCTCCCAGTCCATCCCAGTCCATCCCAGTCCATCCCAGTCCGTCCCAGTGACCCCGCCCCCCCTCGCCGCGCCCCATCTCATGAATATTCATCAGGCTGGAGGAGCTGCGCCTGCTGTTGGACACCTACCCCGCCCCCACCGTCCGGGCCCACCGGCGAATCAGGTGCCAGCCCTGCCCCCCTCATTAGCATACCCCCGGCCTCATTAGCATAACCCCGGCCCCGCCCCTCCCCAGCCTCACCCAGCCCCGCCCTCCTCATTAGCATAACCCCCGGCCTCATTAGCATAACATCGGCCCCTTGGCAGCCTCACCCAGCCCCGCCCTCCTCATTAGCATAACCCCCGGCCTCATTAGCATAACATCGGCCCCTCGGCAGCGTCACCCAGCCCCGCCCCTCATTAGCATAACCCAAGCCTGCTCCCCCTCATTAGCATCGATGCAAAGTGGCCCGACAGGGCCCAGCCTCCTCATTAACATAATGTTCCTCATTAGCGTAGTCACACCCCTCATTAACATGATGATGATCCTCATTAGAATGGGCACACCCATCATTAACGTAACCACCCCCTCATTAACATAACCCTCCTCATTTCCATACTCTCCTCATTACCATAACCCACCCCTCATTACCATAACCCACTCTAATTACCACAACCCACCCCTCATTATCATAACCCCCCCTTCATTACCATAACCCACTCTAATTACCATAACCCCCCTTCATTACCATAACCCCACCCCTCATTACCATAACCCACTCTAATTACCATAACCCCCCTTCATTACCATAACCCCACCCCTCATTACCATAACCCACTCTAATTACCATAACCCACCCTCATTACCATAACCCCACCCCTCATTACCATAACCCACTCTAATTACCATAACCCCCCTTCATTACCATAACCCCACCCCTCATTACCATAACTCCCATTCCCACAACTCCTCATTACCATAACCCACTCTTAATTGCCATAACCCACCCTCATTACCATAACCCACCCTCATTACCATAACCGCACCCTCCTTATCATAACCCACCCTTCATTACCATAACCCACTCTAATTACCATAACCTCCTCTTCATTACCATAACCCACTCTAATTACCGTAACACACCCCTCATTACCGTAACCCACCCCTCATTACCATAAACCACCCTCATTACCATAACCTCCATTCCCACAACCCCTCATTACCATAACCCCCCCTTCATTACTGTAACCTACCCTCATTACCATAACCGCACCCTCCTTATCATAATCCACTCTAATTACTATAACCGTACCCTCATTACCATAACCGTACCCTCATTACCATAACCCACCCCTCATTACCGTAACCCACCCTCATTACCATAACCGTACCCTCATTACCATAACCCACCCTCATTACCATAACCGTACCCTCCTTATCATGACGCACCCCTCATTACCATAACCCCCCATTCCCATAACCCACCCTCATTACCATAACCCACCCTCATTACCATAACCCCTCATTACCATAACCCACCCTCATTACCATAAACCCACCCCTCATTACCATAACCCCATTCCCATAACCCCTCCCCCCTCCCAACCCCCTCCCCTCCCCAACCCCCTCCCCCTCCCAAGCCCCTCCCCCCCACAAGCCCCTCCCCCTCACAAGCCCCTCCCCCTAAGCCCCTCCCCTCCCAACCCCCTCCCCCTCCCTAAGCCCCTCCCCCTCCCTACACCCCTCCCCCTCACAATTCCCTCCCCCTCCCCACGCCCCTCCCCCTCACAAGCCCCTCCCCCAAGCCCCCGCCCCTTTACAAGCCCCTCCCCCCCCAAGCCTCCTCCCCTTCCCAAAGCCCCGCCCCTCCCCAGCCCCTCCCCCTCCCCAGCCCCTCCCCCTCCCAAGCCCTGCCCCTCCCCTCCCAACCCCCTCCCCTCACAAGCCCCGCCCCCTCCCTAACCCTGCTCCTCCCTAAGCCCCTCCCCCTCCCAACCCCCCTCCCCTCCCAACCCCCTCCCCTCCCAACCCCCTCCCCCTCCCAAGCCCCTCCCCCTCCGCAAGCCCCTCCCCCTCACAAGCCCCTCCTCCTCACAAGCCCCTCCTCCTCACAAGCCCCTCCCCCTCCCTAAGCCCCTCCGCCTCCCAACCCCCTCCCCCTCACAATCCCCTCCCCCTCCCCACGCCCCTCCCCCTCACCAGCCCCTCCCCAAGCCCCTCCCCCTCCCTACACCCCCTCCCCTCACAAGCCCCTCCCCTCCCAACCCCCTCCCCCTCCCTAAGCCCCTCCCCCTCCCAATCCCCTCCCCCTCCCTACACCCCTCCCCCTCACAAGCCCCTCCCCCTCACAAGCCCCTCCCCCTCACCAGCCCCTCCCCCTTTGCAGGGACTCCCTCACCGAGGGGCTCCGCGCCGCCGAGGCCGAGGCCGCCATCTTGGGGGCGGAGCTGGCGGCGCTGCGGGAGCTGGGCCCGGAGCTGCGGGCGCTGGCGCTGGAGCTGGGCCGGCTCCGCCGGGAATGCGCCCACCGGCGCTGGGCCCTCCTGCAGCTCCGCCCCCCGCCCCCGTGACGTCACCGCGCCTCATTAAAATACCGCCGGCACCGCCCCCTCGCCTCCGCCTCCTCTTCTCTGTGGGCGGGTGATTGACAGCCGGGGTGGGGAAGGGGTGGGGCTTGACGTTCCAGCTTTGCCCATCCCCCCCCCCCCCCCAGCCCCGTCCTGGCCCGAAAATGAACCCGGAATTCCCAAAATTCTCCCCAAAATTCACCGGGAAAGGGGAAGGGGCGGGGCCAGCTGGGTGATTGACAGGCAGGGCGCGCCGCCTGCCGCGGTGATTGACAGCTCGCAGAGCGCTCTCATTGGTCCAGAGCCTCTTGTGGGCGTGCCCGGCGCTCTTCGTCTTGATTGACAGCTGAGAGCGCGTTTCTATTGGCTGCAAGCCCCGCCGGGGGCGGGATTCACCTTCCCGCCACTGCCTTGATTGACGGCCAGCCCCGCGCTCTCCCATTGGCTGCGGTATTCCCGCCTCCGCCGTGATTGACGCCTCTCCGCGCTCTCCTATTGGCTCCCCGTTCGCCGTAGGCGGGCGCAGCGCCTGCGTTTTGATTGACAGCGCAGATTCGCTCTCCTATTGGCCGCGCGGGAGGCGGGCTCGGCGCTGATTGGCCGCCGCCTCACGGAGGGGGCGGGAGCAGAAGCGCAGCGATGGCGGCGGGGCCGGGAGCGGCGGGCGCCGCTCGCGTCTCCTCAGGCCGCGACCTGAGCTGCGTCCCGGAGGTGGCGGGAGCGCTGGGGGCCGTGGCCAGGCAGGGGTGAGAGCGGGACCCCCCCAAAACCCCAAAAAAGATCCCAAAAATCCCATTCGGGAGCCTTAAAAACCTTCCTTGAAATTCCCCCCCCCCTCCACCCCCCTCGTGCGCCGGGGAGGGCCCAAACCGCCCGTGGGAGCCTCAAACCCTGTCCGGAATCTCCAAATCCCCTCAGGGATCCCCAAATCCCCTCAGGGATCTCCCAAATCCTCTCAGGGACCCCAAATCCCCTCAGGGATCCCCAAATCCCCTCAGGGATCGCCACATTCCTTATGGAATCCTCAGATCGCCTCAGGGATCTCCCAAATCCCTTCAGGGATCCCCCAAATCCTCTCAGGGACCCCAAATCCCCTCAGGGATCCCCCAAATCCCCTCAGGGATCGCCACATTCCTTATGGAATCCTCAGATCGCCTCAGGGATCCCCCAAATCCCTTCAGGGATCTCCCAAATCCTCTCAGGGACCCCAAATCCCCTCAGGGATCCCCCAAATCCCCTCAGGGATCGCCACATTCCCTATGGAATCCTCAGATCGCCTCAGGGATCTCCCAAATCCCTTCAGGGATCCCCCAAATCCTCTCAGGGACCCCAAATCCCCTCAGGGATCCCCCAAATCCCCTCAAGGATCACCAAATCCCCTCAGGGACCCCAAATCCTCTCAAGGATCCCCAAATCTCCTCAGGGATCCCCCAAATCCCCTCATGGATCTCCCAAATCCCCTCAGGGACCCCAAATCCTCTCAAGGATCCCCAAATCTCCTCAGGGATCCCCCAAATCCCCTCATGGATCGCCACATTCCTTCTGGAATTCCCAGATCCCCTCAGGGATCCCCCACATCCCCTCAGGGACCCCCAAATTCCTTCAGGGATCCCCAAAATCCCCCCCAAATTCCCCTAAATCCCCTCAGGGATCCCCAAATCCCCTCAGGGATCCCCCAAATCCCCCTCAAGGATCCCCAAATCCCCTCAGGGACCGCCAAATTCCTTCAGGGATCCCCAAAATCCCCCCCAAATTCCCCCAAATCCCCTCAGGATCCCCCAAATCCCCCTCAAGGATCCCCAAATCCCCTCAGGGACCCCCAAATTCCTTCAGTGATCCCCAAAATCCCCCCCCAAATTCCCCTAAATCCCCTCAGGGATCCCCAAATCCCCCTCAAGGATCCCCAAATCCCCTCAGGGACCCCCAAATTCCTTCAGGGATCCCCAAAATCCCCCCCAAATTCCCCTAAATCCCCTCAGGGATCCCCAAAAATCCCCTCAGGAATTCCCAAATCCCCCCAAATTCCCCCCAATCCCCTCAGGATCTCCCAAATTCCCTCAGGGACCCCAAATCCCCCCTCCCAGTTTGCTCCCAGTTTGTCCCAGTTCCCTCCCAGTCCATCCCCGTTTGTCCCAAACCCCTCCCCGTTTGTCCCAGTTTGTTGCCAGTTTGTTCCAGTTTGTCCCAGTCCCTCCCAATCCCCTCCCAGTCCCTCCCAATCCCCTCCCAGTCCCTCCCAGTATAACCCAGTCCCTCCCAGTCCCTCCCAGTTCCCTCCCAGTTTGTCCCAAACCCTTCCCAGTCCCTCCCAGTCCCTCCCAGTCCCTCCCAGTCCCTCCCAGTCCCTCCCAGTTCACTCCCAGTCCCTCCCAATCCCTCCCAGTTCCCTCCCAGTCCCTCCCAGTCCCTACCAGTTCCCTCCCAATCACCTTCTTGTCCCTCCCAGTTTGTCCCAGTTTGTCCCAGTTTGTCCCAGATTGTCCCAGATTGTCCCAGTTCCTCCCAGTCCCTCCCAGTCCCTCCCAGCCCCTCCCAATCCCTCCCCAGTCGCTCCCAGTTCCCTCCCAGTCCCTCCCAGTCCCTGCCAGTGCAAACCAGTCCAAACCAGTCCCCTCCCAGTATAAACCAGTCACTCCCAGTAACCTTCCAGTCCCTCCCAGTCCCTCCCAGTTGCCCCCCAGTCCCTCCCAGTCCCTCCCAGTACCCCCCCCAGTCGCTCCCAGTCCCTCCCAGCCCCTCCCAGCCCCTCCCAGTCCCCCCCCCAGTCCCTCCCAGTCCCCCCCAGTCCCTCCCAGTTGCCCCCCAGTCCCTCCCAGTCCCTCCCAGTCTATCCCAGTCCCTCCCAGCCCCTCCCAGTCCCCCGCCCCAGTCGCTCCCAGTGCCTCCCAGTCCATCCCAGTTTCCCCAGGTTCGATTTCCTCTGCATCCCGCTCTTCCACCCCCGGCACCGGCGCGAGTTCGGCCTGGAGCCGGCGCGGGACCGCCCGGGACCCCAGACCCGCTCGGACCTGGTGCTGGCCGGCAGAGGTCAGCGGCACTGGGAGCAACTGGGACAAACTGGGACAAACTGGGAGCGACTGGGACGAACTGGGAGGGGCTGGGAGGGGAGAAACGGCGAAAAAACGGCGGAAAAAGGGTTAAAAATGGAGGAGAAAGGGGGAAAAGTGGGGGTTTGGGGGGACTGGGATAAACTGGGAGGGACTGGGATAAACTGGGAGGGACTGGGATAAACTGGGAGGGACTGGGAGGGGATTGGGAGGGACTGGGACAAACTGGGAGGGACTGGGAGGGGACTGGGATAAACTGGGAGGGACTGGGAGGGGATTGGGAGGGGACTGGGATAAACTGGGAGGGACTGGGAGGGGACTGGGATAAACTGGGAGGGACTGGGATGGACTGGGAGGGACTGGGAGGGAACTGGGATAAACTGGGAGGGACTGGGAGGGGATTGGGAGGGACTGGGACAAACTGGGAGGGACTGGGAGGGGACTGGGATAAACTGGGAGGGACTGGGAGGGGATTGGGAGGGGACTGGGATAAACTGGGAGGGACTGGGACAAACTGAGAGGAACTGGGAGCAACTGGGAGGGAACTGGGAGGGAACTGGGACAAACTGGGAGGGATTGGGAGGGAACTGGGACAAACTGGGAGGGACTGGGACAAACTGGGAGGGACTGGGAGGGAACTGGGACAAACTGGGAGGGATTGGGAGGGAACTGGGACAAACTGGGAGGGACTGGGACAAACTGGGAGGGACTGGGAGGGGACTGGGATAAACTGGGAGGGGACTGGGACAAACTGGGATAAACTGGGAGGGAACTGGGACAAACTGGGAGGGACTGGGAGGGGATTGGGAGGGACTGGGACAAACTGGGAGGGACTGGGAGGGACTGGGACAAACTGGGAGGGGGGAAAATGGAGAAAAATGGAGGAGGAAGGGTTAAAATGGGGATTTGGGGTTACTGGTTTGGACTGGTTTGGACTGGTTTATACTGGTTTGGACTGGGAGGGGTGAAAGGGGATTGGGGGGATCTGGTTTGGGGTGAATTTGGGGCATTTTGGGGTCCCTGGTTGGATTTTGGGGTGAATTTGGGGCATTTTGGGGTGAATTTGGGGCATTTTGGGATGAATTTGGGGCATTTTGGGGTGAATTTGGGGCATTTTGAGGTCCCTGGGGTGGATTTTGGGGTGAATTTGGGGCATTTTGGGGTTCCTGAGTTGGATTTTGGGGTGAATTTGGGGCATTTTGGGGTTCCTGGTTGGATTTTGGGGGGAATTTGGGGCGTTTTGGGGTGAATTTGGGGCATTTTGGGGTTCCTGGTTGGATTTTGGGGCGAATTTGGGTTCCTGAGGTGGATTTTGGGGTGAATTTGGGGCATTTTGGGGTACCCGAGTTGGATTTTGGGGGGAATTTGGGGCATTTTGGGGTGAATTTGGGGCATTTTGAGGTCCCTGGGGTGGATTTTGGGGTGAATTTGGGGCATTTTGGGGTGAATTTGGGGCATTTTGGGGTGAATTTGGGGCATTTTGGGGTCCCTGGGGTGGATTTTGGGGTGAATTTGGGGCATTTCGGTGTCCCCGAGTTGGATTTTGGGGTGAATTTGGGGCATTTTGGGGTGAATTTGGGGCATTTTGGGCTCCCCGAGTTGGATTTTGGGGTGAATTTGGGTTCCTGAGGTGGATTTTGGGGTGAATTTGGGGTCCTTGAGTTGGATTTTGGGGTGAATTTGGGGCGTTTTGGGGTGAATTTGGGGCGTTTTGGGGTCCCCGAGTTGGATTTTGGGGTGAATTTGGGGCGTTTTGGGGCCCAGACTGGAACACCCTCATCGTGGGGAAGCTCTCGCCCTGGATCCGCCCGGATTCGCCCCTGGAGCACGTCCGGAGCAACTCCCAGAAAGTGAGCGCGGATTTGGGGCAATTTCCGGGCAATTTGGGCAATTTGGGGCATTTTGGGGCATTTTGGGGAATTTTTGGGGAATTTTTGGGTCCATCTGGGGGCAATTTTGGGGCATTTTTGGGAGTTTTTGGGTCCATTTTGGGGGAAAGTTTGGGGGGGTTTGGGTTCATTCAGAGGGATTTGGGGGAGGATTTGGGGGAATTTTGGGAATTTTGGGAATGTTTGGGATAAATTTGGGAATTCTGAGCTCCGGGAGCTGCATTTTGGGCAGATTTTGGGCTGAATTTGGGCGGATTTGGGGCAGAATTTAAGGTGGAATTCTGGGAATTTTGCCGGGTTCCGAGCGGGATTTTGGGGGGATTTTAGGGAATTTTGGGAATTCTGGGGTAATTTGGGGATAAATTTGGGAATTTTTGGGATAAATTTGGGAATTCCGGGCCCCAGGCCCTGCATTTTGGGCGGATTTTGGGCTGAATTTGGGCGGGTTTGGGGCTGAACTCTGCCAATTCCGCCGGGTTCCGAGCGGGGTTTTGGGGGAATTTTGGGGGAATTTTGGGGGGAATTTGGGGGGATTTTGGGGATTTTGGGAATTCCGAGGTAATTTTGGGATAATTTTGGGCTAAATTTGGGAATTCCGAGCTCCAGGCCCTGCATTTTGGGCGGATTTTGGGCTGAATTTGGGTGGATTTGGGGCAGAATTTAAGGCGGAGTTCTGGGAATTCCACTGAGTTCCAAGCAGGATTTTGGGGAAATTTTTGGGAATTCCGGGAATTTCGGGAATTTTGGGATAATTTTGGGCTAAATTTGGGAATTCTGAGCTCCAGGCCCTGCATTTTGGGCGGATTTTGGGCTGAATTTGGGCGGATTTGGGGCTGAACTCTGCCAATTCCGCCGGGTTCCGAGCGGGGTTTTGGGGGAATTTTGGGGGAATTTGGGGGGATTTTGGGGAATTTTGGGAATTCCGGGGTAATTTTGGGATAATTTTGGGCTAAATTTGGGAATTGTGGGCCCCAGGCCCTGCGGCAGGAGTTGGATTTCGGGGCCTACCTGGGCCTGGCCGCTCACCTGGTGCCCCTCAGGGGGGGGCACAACCCCAACCTGGCGCGGGGGCTCAGCGCCCACCTGCACTGCGGGCACCACTCCACACAGGTACTGGGAGGGACTGGGAGCGACTGGGAGGGACTGGGAGCGACTGGGAGGGACTGGGAGCGACTGGGAGGGGAAAAAACGGTGAAAAACGGGTGAAAAATGGAGGAGAAAGGGTTAAAAATGGGGATTTGGGGGGATTGGGAGGGACTGGGAGGGACTGGGAGGGACTGGGAGGGGACTGGGAGGGACTGGGAGGGAACTGGGAGGGACTGGGAGTGACTGGTTTGTGGTATTTCCTTACTGGTTTGTACTGGTTTGGGGCCTGGGGTTACTGCGAGAGACTGGGAGGGACTGGGATGAACTGGGAGGGGACTGGGAGGGACTGGGATGAACTGGGAGGGAACTGGGAGGGGACTGGGAGGGACTGGGAGGAACTGGGACGGCTCCAGGGGGTCACTGGGAGGTCCCCAGTCCCTTATTGGACCCTACTGGTTTGTACTGGTCTGTACTGCTTTATACTGGTCCCTACTGGTCCATACTGGTCTATACTGGTCCGTACTGCTCCTTACTGGTCCGTACTGGTCCGTACTGGCCCGTACTGGTTTATACTGGTCCATACTGGTCCATACTGGTCCGTACCGGTCCATACTGGTCCATACTGGTCCTTACCGGTCCGTACTGGTCCGTACTGGTCCTTACCAGTCCGTACTGGTTCGTACTGGTCCATACTGGTTTATACCAGTCCATACCGGTCTGTACTGATCCATACTGGTTTATACTGGTCCATACTGGTCCATACTGGTGCATACCGGTCCTTAATGGTCCATACTGGTTTATACCAGTCCATACCAGTCTGTATTGATCCATACTGGTTTATACTGGTCCATACTGGTCCATACCGGTCCTTAATGGTCCATACTGGTCCATACTGGTCCATACCAGTCCATACTGGTCCATACCGGTCCTTAATGGTCCATACTGGTCCATACTGGTCCATACTGGTTTATAGCGGTCTCTACTGGTCCATACTGGTCCATACCGGTCCTTAATGGTCCATACTGGTTTATACCGGTCCATACTGGTCCATACTGGTCCATACTGGTCCATACCGGTTTATACCGGTCCGTACCGGTCCGTACTGGTCCTTACTGGTCGGTACTGGGCAGTTCTGGGTGCAGGTGCCGCTGGTGGCGCCCGAGGACGGCCGCGATGACGTCATCGGCAACGAGGCCCCGCCCCCCGAGGGCGGCAACGAGGAGAGGACGTGGGAATGGTGCGAAAAAGGGCGATTTTGGGCAAAAATGGGGATTGGGGGGAAAAAGGGGATTTTGGGGGAAAAAGGGGGATTTTGGGCAAAAGGGGGATTTTGGGGGGAAAATGGGGATTTTGGGCAAAAAGGGGGATTGGGGGGAAAAAGGGGATTTTGGGGGGAAAAAGGGGATTTTGGGCAAAAAGGGGATTTTGGGGGAAAAAGGGGGATTTTGGGCAAAAAGGGGATTTTGGGGGAAAAAGGGGGATTTTGGGGGAAAATGGGGATTTTGGGCAAAAAGGGGGATTGGGGGGAAAAAGGGGATTTTGGGGGGAAAAAGGGGGATTTTGGGCAAAAAGGGGATTTTGGGGGGAAAAAGGGGATTTTGGGCAAAAAGGGGATTTTGGGGGGAAAAAGGGGATTTTGGGGGAAAAAGGGGGATTTTGGGCAAAAAGGGGATTTTGGGCAAAAAGGGGATTTTGGGTGAAAAAAGGGGGATTTTGGGCAAAAAGGGGATTGGGGGGAAAAAGGGGATTTTGGGGGAAAAAGGGGATTTTGGGGGGAAAAAGGGGGAATTTTGGGGGGAAAAAGGGGATTTTGGGCAAAAGGGGGATTTTGGGGTGAAAAAGGGGGATTTTGGGCAAAAAGGGGATTTTGGGGAAAAGGGGATTTTGGGGGGAAAAAGGGGGATTTTGGGCAAAGGGGGATTTTGGGGGGAAAAGGGGATTTTGGGCAAAAAGGGGATTTTGGGGGGAAAAGGGGGATTTTGGGCAAAAAGGGGATTTTTGGGCAAAAAGGGGATTTTGGGGGGAAAAAGGGGGATTTTGGGCAAAAGGGGGATTTTGGGCAAAAGTGGGGATTTTGGGGGAAACCAGGGAATTTGGGGGAAAAACGGGAAATTTGGGAGAAAAACAGGGATTTTGGGGCTAAAAATGGGGATTTTTGGAGGAAAATGGGGATTTTGGGCAAAAATGGGAAATTTGGGATAAAAAATGGGAAATTTGGGGGAAAAATGGGGATTTTTGGGGAAAAACTGGGGATTTTGGGGGGAATTTGGGAGATTCCGGGTTCTTGGGTGGATTATCGGCTCATTTTGGGTTGATTTTGGTGGATTTTGGGGTGAATCTGGGCCGTTTTGGGGTTCCTGGGTGGGTTTTGGCTCATTTTGGGTTGATTTGGGCAGATTTTGGGGTGATTTTGGGGTGATTTGGGGCCGATTTTTGGCCGTTTTGGGGTTCCTGGGTGGGTTTCGGCTCAGTTTGGGTTGATTTTGGCGGATTTTGGGTTGATTTGGGTTGATTTTGGGCTGATTTTGGGCTGATTTGGGGCCGTTTTGGGGTTCCTGGGTGGGTTTCGGCGGATTTTGGGTTGATTTTGGCGGATTTTGGGTTGATTTTGGCGGATTTTGGGTTGATTTGGGTTGATTTTGGGCTGATTTTGGGCTGATTTGGGGCCGTTTTGGGGTTCCTGGGTGGGTTTCGGCTCAGTTTGGGTTGATTTGGGCAGATTTTGGGTTGATTTGGGCTGATTTTGGGGTGAATTTGGGCCGTTTTGGGGTTCCTGGGTGGGTTTCGGCTCAGTTTGGGTTGATTTTGGCGGATTTTGGGTTGATTTGGGTTGATTTTGGGCTGATTTGGGGCCGTTTTGGGGTTCCTGGGTGGGTTTCGGCTCAGTTTGGGTTGATTTTGGTGGATTTTGGGTTGATTTGGGGCCATTTCAGGGTTCCTGGGTGGATTTTGGGCTGATTTTGGGCTGATTTGGGGCCATTCTGGGCTGATTTTTGGATGTTTTGGGGTTCCTGGGTGGGTTTTGGCTCAGTTTGGGTTGATTTGGGCAGATTTTGGGTTGATTTGGGCTGATTTTGGGGTGAATTTGGGCCGTTTTGGGTCCCGCAGGTGGCACAACTTCCGGACGCTGCTGGACTACAACAAACGCGTGGCGCTGGGTGAGGGGCGGGGCCGCGGGGGCGATTTGCATAAAGGGGCGGGGCCTCGACGTGGGATTTGCATAAAGGGGCGGGGCCTCGGGGCGATTTGCACGAAGGGGTTGGGCCTCAACGGGTGGGATTTGCATAAAGGGGCGGGGCATCGGGTGGGATTTGCATAAAGATGTGGGGCATTGAGTGGGATTTGCATAAAGGGGTGGGGCCTCAGGGCAGGATTTGCATAAAGGGGCAGGGCCTTGTGGTGATTTGCATAAAAGGGTGGGGCCTTGGGGCGGGATTTGCATAAAGGGGAGGGACCTTAAGGTGGGATTTGCATAAACGGGTGGGGCCTCAGGGCAATTTGCATAAAGGGGTGGGGCCTCAACGGGCGGGATTTGCATAAAAAAGTGAGGCCTTGGGGTGATTTGCATAAAGGGGCGGGGCCTCAAGGCGGGATTTGCATAAAGATGTGGGGCCTTGCCTGAAAATGTGTTCATTTGCATAAAGGGGTGGGGCTTCAGAGCAGGATTTGCATAAGGGGGTGGGGCCTCAGTGGGCGAGATTTGCATAAAGGGGCGGGGTTTGGGGTGGGATTTGCATAAAGGGGTGGGGCCTCGAGCGATTTGCATAGAAAGGTAGGGCCTAACCCCTATACTGGTTTGTACTGGTCTGAACTGGTTTGGAGCCACTCTAGTGCCTTATACTGGTCTGTAGTGGTTTGTACTGGTTCATACTGGTCCATACTGGTTTGTAGTGGTTTGTACTGGTTCCTACTGGGCTGAACTGGCAAAAATCCAGGTCCTAACTCACCCCTATACTGGTTTAAACTGGTTTGAACTGGTTTGGAGCCATTCTAGTGCCTTATACTGGTCTATAGTGGTTTATACTGGTCCATACTGGTTTATACTGGTTTGTATTGGTTTCTACTGGTTCCTACTGGGCTGATCTGGCAAAAATCCAGGTCTTAACTCACCCCTATACTGGTTTGGACTGGTTTGGAGCCATTCTAGTGCCTTATACTGGTCCATAGTGGTTTATACTGGCCTGTACTGGTTTCTACTGGTTCATACTGGTTTAAACTGGTTCATACGGGGCTGAACTGGCAAAAATCCAGGCCCTAACTCACCCCTATACTGGTTTGTACTGGTTGGAACTGGTTTGGAGCCATTCTAGTGCCTTATACTGGTTCATACTGGTCCATACTGGTCCATACTGGTTTATACTGGTCCGTACTGGTTTCCCGCAGCCCTGGAGCTGGGCCCGGACCTGCCGTCGGCGCCGGCGCTGGCGCGCTGGCTGGGGGAGCCGGGTTGTACTGGCTTGGACTGGTTTGAAGTGGTTTGGAGCCATTCTAGTGCCTTATACTGGTCCATAGTGGTTTATACTGGTTTATAGTGGTTTATACTGGTTTATACTGGTTTAAACTGGTTCATACTGGGCTGATCTGGCAGAAATCTAGGCCCTAACTTACCCCTATGCTGGTTTATACTGGTTTGAACTGGTTTGGAGCCATTCTAGTGCCTTATACTGCTCCGTACTGGTTTGTACTGGTCCATACTGGTCCATACTGGTTTATACTGGTCCGTACTGGTTTCCCGCAGCCCTGGAGCTGGGCCCGGACCTGCCGTCGGCGCCGGCGCTGGCGCGCTGGCTGGGGGAGCCGGGTTGTACTGGTTTGGACTGGTTTGAACTGGTTTAGAGCCATTCTAGTGCCTTATACAGCTCTGTACTGGTCCATACTGGTTTATAGTGGTTTATACTGGTTTATACTGGTTTAAACTGGTTCATACTGGGCTGATCTGGCAGAAATCTAGGCCCTAACTCACCCCTATGCTGGTTTATACTGGTTTGAACTGGTTTGGAGCCATTCTAGTGCCTTATACTGGTCCATAGTGGTTTATACTGGTTTATAGTGGTTTATAGTGGTTTATACTGGTTTAAACTGGTTCTTACTGGGGTCAACTGGCAGGAATCCAAGTCCTAACTCACCCCTATACTGGTTTGGACTGGTTTGAACTGGTTTGGAGCCATTCTAGTGCCTTACACTGCTCCGTACTGGTCCATACTGGTTTATAGTGGTTTATACTGGTTTATAGTGGTTTGTACTGGTTCATACTGGGCTGAACTGGCAGAAATCCACGTCCTAACTCACCCCTATACTGGTTTGATCTGGTTTGAACTGGTTTAGAGCCATTCTAGTGCCTTACACTGCTCTGTACTGGTCCATACTGGTCCATACTGGTTTATACTGGTCCGTACTGGTTTCCCGCAGCCCTGGAGCTGGGCCCGGACCTGCCGTCGGCGCTGGCGCTGGCGCGCTGGCTGGGGGAGCCGGGTTGTACTGGTTTGGACTGGTTTGAACTGGTTTGGAGCCATTCTAGTGCCTTACACTGCTCTGTACTGGTCCATACTGGTCCATACTGGTTTATACTGGTCCGTACTGGTTTCCCGCAGCCCTGGAGCTGGGCCTGGACCTGCCGTCGGCGCCGGCGCTGGCGCGCTGGCTGGGGGAGCCGGGTTGTACTGGTTTGAACTGGTTTGAACTGGTTTGGAGCCATTCTAGTGCCTTATACTGCTCCGTACTGGCTTGTACTGGTCCATACTGGTCCATACTGGTTTATAGTGGTTTGTACTGGTTTATAGTGGTTTGTACTGGTTCCTACTGGGCTGAACTGGCAAAAATCCAGGTCTTAACTCACCCCTATACTGGTTTGTACTGGTTTGAACTGGTTTGGAGCCATTCTAGTGCCTTATACTGCTCTGTACTGGCTTGTACTGGTCCATACTGGTTTGTACTGGTTCATACCGGTTTAAACTGGTTCCTACTGGTCTGAACTGGCAGAAATCCAGGTCCTAACTCACCCCTATACTGGTTTAAACTGGTTTGAACTGGTTTAGCGCCATTCTAGTGCCTTATACCGCTCTGTACTGGTTTGTACTGGTTTATAGTGGTTCATACTGGTCTGTACTGGTTTATAGTGGTTTGTAAGGGTTCCTACTGGTCTGTACTGGCAGAAATCCAGGCCCTAACTCACCCCTATACTGGTTTATACTGGTTTGAACTGGTTTGGAGCCATTCTAATGCCTTATACGGCTCCGTACTGGTCCATACTGGTTTATACTGGTCTGTACTGGTTTCCCGCAGCCCTGGAGCTGGGCCCGGACCTGCCGTCGGCGCCGGCGCTGGCGCGCTGGCTGGGGGAGCCAGGTTGTACTGGTTTGGACTGGTTTGAAGTGGTTTGGAGCCATTCTAGTGCCTTATACTGGTCCATAGTGGTTTGTACTGGTTTATAGTGGTTTATACTGGTTTATACTGGTTTAAACTGGTTCATACTGGGCTGATCTGGCAGAAATCTAGGCCCTAACTCACCCCTATGCTGGTTTATACTGGTTTGTACTGGTTTGGAGCCATTCTAATGCCTTATACGGCTCCGTACTGGTCCATACTGGTCCATACTGGTTTATACTGGTCCGTACTGGTTTCCCGCAGCCCTGGAGCTGGGCCCGGACCTGCCGTCGGCGCCGGCGCTGGCGCGCTGGCTGGGGGAGCCGGTGAGGGCGGCGCTGCTCCCCACCCGCCTCTTCCTCACCAACAAGAAGGGGTTCCCAGTGCTGGGCCGGGGGCACCAGCGGCTGCTGGGGCAGCTGCTCAAGGTACTGGGGCAAACTGGGACGAACTGGGAGGGACTGGGACACACTGGGAGGGAGCGGCGGGGGAAAAAACGGGGAAAAAACGGCAGAAAAAGGGTTAAAAATGGAGGAGAAAGGGGGAAAAATGGGATTTGGGGGGATTGGTTTGGACTGGGAGGGACTGGGACGGGATTGGGAGGGACTGGGGGGGAACTGGGAGGGACTGGGAGGGACTGGGAGGGGATTGGGAGGGGATTGGGAGGGAACTGGGAGGGGATTGGGAGGGACTGGGAGGGACTGGGAGGGACTGGGGGGGACTGGGAGGGACTGGGAGGTGATTGGGAGGGAACTGGGAGGGACTGGGAGGATCCGACACTGCTCCGTACTGGTTTATACTGGTTCCTATGTGTCCATACTGGTTTATAGTGGTTGATACTGGTCCGTACTGGTCCATACTGGTCTGTACTGGTTTCCCTGGTCCTGATGACCCCCTGGCCCATACTAGTCCATACCGGTCCATACTGGTCCATACTGGTTTGTATCAGTTTGTACTGGTCTATACTGGTCCATAGCAGGTTATACTGCTCTATAGTGCTCTATACTGGTCTGTACTGGTCCATACTGGTTTATACTGGTCCATACTGGTTTCCCCCGCAGCTGGACATGCAGATCATCCTGCAGGGCTGTCCCCGGCACGGCGGCCGCCTTGGTCCATACTGGTCCATACTGGTCCATAGCAGTTTATCCTGGTTTATCGTGGCTTATACTGGTCCGTACTGGTCCGTACTGGTCCATACTGGTTTATACTGGTCCGTACTGGTTTCCCCCGCAGCTGGACGTGCAGATCATCCTGCAGGGCTGTCCCCGGCACGGCGGCCGCCTTGGTCCATACTGGTCCATACTGGTCCATAGCAGTTTATCCTGGTTTATCGTGGCTTATACTGGTCCGTACTGGTCCGTACTGGTCCATACTGGTCTATACTGGTCCGTCCTGGTTTCCCCCGCAGCTGGACGTGCAGATCATCCTGCAGGGCTGTCCCCGGCACGGCGGCCGCCTTGGTCCATACTGGTCCATACTGGTCCATAGCAGTTTATCCTGGTTTATCGTGGCTTATACTGGTCCGTACTGGTCCGTACTGGTCCATACTGGTCTATACTGGTCCGTCCTGGTTTCCCCCGCAGCTGGACGTGCAGATCATCCTGCAGGGCTGTCCCCGGCACGGCGGCCGCCTTGGTCCATACTGGTCCATACTGGTCCATAGCAGTTTATCCTGGTTTATCGTGGCTTATACTGGTCCGTACTGGTCCGTACTGGTCCATACTGGTCTATACTGGTCCGTACTGGTTTCCCCCGCAGCTGGACGTGCAGATCATCCTGCAGGGCTGTCCCCGGCACGGCGGCCGCCTTGGTCCATACTGGTCCATACTGGTCCATAGCAGTTTATCCTGGTTTATCGTGGCTTATACTGGTCCGTACTGGTCCGTACTGGTCCATACTGGTTTATACTGGTCCGTACTGGTTTCCCCCGCAGCTGGACGTGCAGATCATCCTGCAGGGCTGTCCCCGGCACGGCGGCCGCCCGCTCTCGGCCTACCTGCAGTACCTGGAGCACCTGGGCCAGCACCGGCCCCCGCCCTCGGCCTACGAGCTCTACGCCCGCGGCTACGAGGACTACCTGCAGAGCCCGCTGCAGGTGGGCGGGGCCTGGCCGGGGGGGGGCGGGGCCTAAAGGGGCGGGGCTGGGGGGGCGAAATTTGGGTGAGAAACGGGCGAAAAATGGGTCAGAAATGGGCAAAAATGGGCAAAAGTAGGTCAGAATGGGGAAGGAAAGGGTTAAAATAAGGGGAAGGGGCGTGGCTTAGTGAGAAAGGGGCGGGGCTTAAATGGGAGGGGGCGGGGCCTAAAGGGGCGGGGCTTGGGGGCGAAATTTGGGTGAGAAACGGGCAAAAAATGGGTCAGAAATGGGCAAAAATGGGTAAAAATGGGGTAGGAAAGGGTTAAATTAAAGAGGAAGGGGGCGTGGCTTAGTGAGAAAGGGGCGGGGCTTAAATGGGAGGGGCGGGGCCTCACCTGGGAGGGGATTTTGGGGAAATTTGGGTCCAAAACGGGGCAAAAATGGGCAAAAATGAGGAATTTGGGATAAAAATGGGGCTTTTTGGGGGAAAAAAAGGGAAATTTGGGTGGAAAACTGGGGAAAATTTGGGGGAAAATGTGGGAATTTGGGGAAAAATTGAGAGTTTTGGGGAAAAATGAGGATTTTGGGGGGAAAAGGGGAAATTTGGGGAAAAATGGGGAATTTGGGGGGAAAAATGGGGAATTTTGGATAAATGGGGATTTGGGGGGGGGAATGAGGAAAATTTGGGGGGAAAAATTGGGCTAAGAAATGGGGATTTTGGTGGAAAAATGGGGATTTTGGGGTAGAAATGAGGATTTTGGGGAAAAAATGAGGATTTTGGTCAAAATCAGGGGTAAATGGGAATTTTGAGTGGGAAAAGGGGGAATTTTGGGGGAAAAATAGGAATGTTGGTCAAAACGGGGTGAAAAATGGGAATTTGGGGTAGAAATTGGGGAATTTTGGGTAGAAAATGGGGCATTTTGGGCGGGAAAAGTGGGAATTTTTTGGCGGGAAGAGCGGGGATTTTGGGTAGAAAACCAGGGATTTTGGGTGGAAAAGCGGGGATTCTGAGTGAGAAAAGTGGGAATTTTTTGGCGGGAAGAGTGGGGAATTTTGGCGGGAAAAACGGGGATTTTGGGTGGGAAAAGTGGGAATTTTGGGCGGGAAATGTGGGGAATTTTTGGGGGAAAAGCGGGGATTTTGGGTGGGAAAAGCGGGGATTTTTTGGCGGGAAAAACGGAAATTTTGAGTGAGAAAAGTGGGAATTTTGGGCGGGAAAAGCGGGAATTTTGGCGGGAGAAGTGGGATTTTGGGTAAAAAAGTAAGAATTTTGGGCGGGAAAAGCGGAAAATTCGGGCGGGAAAAGCAGCAATTTTGGGTGGGAAAAGCAGGAATTTTGGCAGGAAAAGCGGGGATTTGGGGCGGGAAAAGTGGGAATTTTGGGTAGAAAATTAAGAATTTTTTTGCGGGAAAAGCGGGGATTTTTTGGCAGGAAAAACGGGGATTTTGGGTGGGAAAAACGGGAATTTTGAGTGAGAAAAGTGGGAATTTTGGGCGGGAAATGTGGGGAATTTTTGGGGGAAAAGCGGGGATTTTGGGTGGGAAAAGTGGGAATTTCAGGTAGGAAATTGGGAATTTTTTGGCGGGAAGAGTGGGGATTTTGGCTGGAAAAGCTGGAATTTTTTTGCGGGAAAAGCGGGAATTTTGGGTGGAAAAGCGGGGATTTTGAGTGAGAAAAGTGGGAATTTTGGGCGGGAAAAGCGGGGAATTTTGGCGGGAAAGTGGGAATTTTGGGTAGAAAATGGGGAATTTTGGCAGAAAAGGGGGGATTTTTTGGGCGGGAAAAGCGGGGATTTTGGGTAGAAAAGCGGGGATTTTGGGCGGGAAGAAGCGGGAATTTTGAGTGAGAAAAGTGGGAATTTTGGGCAGGAAAAGCGGGAATTTGGGGTGGAAAAGCGGGGATTTTTTGGCGGGAAAAGGAGGAATTTTGGCGGGAGAAGCGGGGAATTTTGGCGGGAAAGTGGGAATTTTGGGTAGAAAATGGGGAATTTTGGCGGGAAAAGCGGGGATTTTGGGCGGGAAAAGCGGGAATTTGGGGTGGAAAAGCGGGGATTTTGGCGGGAAAAGCGGGAATTTTGGCGGGAAAAGCGGGGATTTTGGCAGGAAAAGCGGGAATTTTGGCAGGAAAAGCGGGAATTTTTTGGCGGGAAAAGCGGGAAATTTTTGGCGGGAAAAGCGGGGATGGGGGCGGGGCTTTGTGGGCGGGGCCGATTTGGGTGGAAACCCCGGGATTTTGGGGCCCGGCAGCCGCTGATGGACAACCTGGAGTCGCAGACGTACGAGGTGTTCGAGAAGGACCCCATCAAGTACTGCCAGTACCAGCAGGTGCCCTCATTTGCATCTCATTTCCATCTCATTTCCGTCTCATTCCCGTCCCCTCCGCGCCTCCCGCGGGCCCGTTTGCATCTCGTTTGCATCTCATTTGCATGCCGCCTTCCTCGTTCCAGTAGCGCCGGTCGCTTTTCTCGCTAACCCCGGCGTGCAGCTAATTTGCATATCGCCTGCATCTAATTTGCATCTGATTTGCATCTCATTTCCACCCCCTTCGCATCTCCCACGGCATCCGCGCCTCCCGCTGGTCCATTTGCATCTCGTTTGCATCTCATTTGCATGCCGCCTCGCTCGTTCCGGTAGCGCCAGTCATTTCTTTCGCTGACTAACCCCGGCGTGCAGCTAATTTGCATATTGCCAGCATCTTATTTGCATCTCATTTCCGCCCCCTTCGCATCTCCCACGGCATCCGCGCCTCCCGCTGGTCCATTTGCATCTCGTTTGCATCTCATTTGCATGCCGCCTTCCTCGTTCCTGTAGCGCCGGTCGCTTTTCTCGCTGACTAACCCCGGCGTGCAGCTAATTTGCATATTGCCTGCATCTAATTTGCATCCTATTTGCATCTCATTTCCGCCCCCTTCGCATCTCCCACGGCATCCACGTCTCCTGCAGGCTCATTTGCATCTCATTTGCATGCCGCCTCGTTTTGGTAGCGCCGGTCGCTTTTCTCGCTGATTGACCCCGGCGTGGAGCTGATTTGCATCTCATTTGCATGTCACGGAAGACATTCAGATTGGCCGCTGGGTTTAACGCCCCCCCCCCCCGGCTGATTTGCATCTCATTTGCGTATCGCCGTGGTCATTTGCATATCAGCCTCATTCGCATAGTCTTCCTCGAATTGGAGCCGGGTTTAAGCCCTTTTGAAGGAGATTTGCATCTCATTTGCATATCCCAGCTCATTTGCATAGCCCAGTCCTGCTTTCCCGCTGGTTTCAACGCCTCTTGGCGGTGATTTGCATCTCATTTGCATATCACACGCCCATTTGCTTAGCCGTGTCGAATGGCCGTCGTTCAACCAGCTGATCTGCATATTCAGGGCGATGATTTGCATGGCCACGCCCTCCGTGCGTTAATATCCGCCACTCCTCCTCTCATTTGCATAAGCTGGGCAGTGATTTGCATAGCAGTTGCACTCATTTACATATAAGCAATCCTAACGGCGATCCCATCACCCCGATTTGCATCACAATGCCCTCATTTGCATGCAGCAGCCTCATTTACATGGGCGTGGCCTTAATTTGCATAGGGATTAGCGCAATTTGCATATTCTCGCCACTCGTTTGTGGCCAATTAAGCAGCTTGTAGCTTCATTTGCATGTACACGCTTCTCATTTGCATGAAGCAGCCCTAATTTGCATAAAGAAGGGCAGCATTTGCATAGGCGCGCTCGTCATTTGTTGGCGGGCGTTTCTAATTTGCATAACCACGCCCCTAATTAGCATAACCAGACACATCGGTGCCTGCTGGCGCCTCATTTGCATATGCAATTGAGGCCACGCCCCTCATTTACATTGCTGGCGTGGATGGGGGGGCGGGACAGCGGCACAATCAGCATGGCCACGCCCCTCATTTGCATACATTTGCATATCCCCCCCCCCCAGGCCATCTTCCGGTGCCTCCAGGATCGGGTCCCCGAGGGGCAGCGCGAGACCAACGTCCAGTGAGTGCCCAAAATCGCCCGAATTCGCCCCAAAATCGGCCCCAGATCCCCTCCGAACCCCCAAAATTCCCAAAATTCCCCGAATTCCCCAAATTCCGCCCCAAAATCCCCCCAAAACTGCCCCGAAATCCGCCCCAAAATGGCCCAAAAAGCCACAAATTCCCCCCAAAATCGGCCACAAAATCCTCAAATCTGCACCAAAATCGCCCAAATTCGCCCCAAAATCGGCCCCAGATCGGCTCAGAATTCCTCAAATTCCCAAAATTCCCCAAATTCCCAAAATTCCACCCCAAATTCCCCAAAATCTGCCCCAAAATGGCCCAAAAAGCCCCAAATTCCCCCCAAAATCGGCCACGAAATCCTCGAATCTGCCCCAAAATCGCCCAAATTCGCCCCAAAATCGGCCCCAGATCGGCTCAGAATTCCTCAAATTCCCAAAATTCCCCAAATTCCCAAAATTCCACCCCAAATTCCCCAAAATCCGCCCCAAAATGCCCAAAAAGCCCCAAATTCCCCCCAAAATCGGCCACAAAATCCTCAAATCTGCCCCAAAATCGCCCAAATTCGCCCCAAAATCGGCCCCAGATCGGCTCAGAATTCCCAAAATTCCCGAATTCCCAGAATTCTACCCCAAATTCCCCAAAATCTGCCCCAAAATGGCCCAAAAAGCCCCAAATTCCCCCCAAAATTCGCCCCGAAATCCTCAAATCTGCCCCAAAATCGCCCAAATTTGCCCCAAAATTGGCCCCAGATCAGCTCGGAATCCCCAAAATTCCCCAAAATCCCAAAATCCCCAAAATTCTGCCCCAAAAATCCCAAAAACTGCCCCAAAATCCACCCCGAAATGGCCCAAACTCCTCAAATTCCCAAATTTTGGGCTCCTGACCCTTTTTTGGGGCTGATTTTGGGGTTTTTGGGGTGATTTTGGGCGTTTTGGGGTTCCTGACCCCATTTTTGGGGCTGATTTTGGGTGATTTTGAGTGATTTTGGGTGATTTTGGGCTGATTTTGGGGTTTCTGGGGTGGTTTTGGGGTGATTTTGGGGTGATTTTGGGGTGATTTGGGGTGATTTTGGGGGTTTTTGGGGTTCCTGCCCCCATTTTTGGGGCTGATTTGGGGTTTTTGGGTGCCCCCAGGGTGGTGATGGTGCTGGGCGCCGGCCGGGGCTGATTTTGGGCTGATTTTGGGGTTTCTGGGGTGGTTTTGGGGTGATTTTGGGGGTTTTTGGGGTGATTTTGGGGTGATTTTGGGGGTTTTTGGGGTTCCTGCCCCCATTTTTGGGGCTGATTTTGGGGTTTCTGGGGTGATTTTGGGGGTTTTTGGGGTGATTTTGGGGTGATTTTGGGGGTTTTTGGGGTTCCTGCCCCCATTTTTGGGCTGATTTTGGATAATTTTGGTGCCCCCAGGGTGGTGATGGTGCTGGGCGCCGGCTGGGGCTGATTTTGGGGTGATTTTGGGCTGATTTTGGGTTTATTTTGGGTGATTTTGGGGTTTCTGGGGTGGTTTTGGGGTGATTTTGGGGGTTTTTGGGGTTCCTGCCCCCATTTTTGGGCTGATTTGGGGTTTTTTGGGTGCCCCCAGGGTGGTGATGGTGCTGGGCGCCGGCCGGGGCTGATTTTGGGGTGATTTTGGGTGATTTTGGGGTGATTTTGGGGCTGATTTTGGGGTTTCTGGGGTGATTTTGGGGGTTTTTGGGGTTCCTGCCCCCATTTTGGGGCTGATTTTGGGGTTTCTGGGGTGATTTTGGGGTGATTTTGGGGCTGATTTTGGGGTTTCTGGGGTGATTTTGGGGGTTTTTGGGGTTCCTGCCCCCATTTTTGGGCTGATTTGGGGTTTTTTGGGTGCCCCCAGGGTGGTGATGGTGCTGGGCGCCGGCCGGGGCTGATTTTGGGGTGATTTTGGGTGATTTTGGGGTGATTTTGGGGCTGATTTTGGGGTTTCTGGGGTGATTTTGGGGGTTTTTGGGGTTCCTGCCCCCATTTTGGGGCTGATTTTGGGGTTTCTGGGGTGATTTTGGGGTGATTTTGGGGCTGATTTTGGGGTTTCTGGGGTGGTTTTGGGGTGGTTTTGGGGTTCCTGCCCCCATTTTTGGGGCTGATTTGGGGTTTTTTGGGTGCCCCCAGGGTGGTGATGGTGCTGGGCGCCGGCCGGGGGCCGCTGGTGGCCGCGGTGCTCAGGGCCGCTCGCCAGGCCGGGGCCCGGGTCCGGCTCTACGCCGTCGAGAAGAACCCCAACGCCGTGGTCACGTGAGCGGGGGCGGGGCCGGGCCCCTCGGGATCGATAGGGATCAATAGGGGTCGATAGGGGCCGATAGGGATCGATAGGGGCCGATAGGGGCCGATAGGGATCGATAGAGATTGATAGGGATCAATAGAGATCAATAGGGATGGATAGAGATTGATAGGGATCGATAGGGGCCGATAGGGGGCGATAGGGGGCGATAGGGGCCGATAGGGATCGATAGGGATCAATAGGGACAGATAGGAATTGATAGGGATCAGTAGGGATTAATAGGGATTGATAGGGGTCAATAGGGATCAATAGGGATGGATAGGAATTGATCGGGATCAATAGGGATTGATAGGGATCAATAGGGATCGATAGAGATTGATAATGATCAATAGAGATCAATAGGGATCGATAGAGATTGATAGGGATCGATAGGGAGCGATAGGGATCGATAGGGAGCGATAGGGATTGATAGGGATCAATAGGGATTGATAGGGATCGATAGACATTGATAGGGATCAACAGAGATCGATAGGGAGCGATAGCACCAATAGGGATCAATAGGGATCGATGGAGATTGATCGGGATCGATCGGGATCGATAGACATCAATAGGGATCAATAGGGGTCAATAGGGATCGATAGGGATGGATACAGATCAATAGAGATCGATAGGAATCGATAGCGATCAATAGGGATCAGTAGGGGTCCATAGGGATCGATAGGGGTCAATAGGGATCGATAGAGATTGATAATGATCAATAGAGATCAATAGGGATCGATAGAGATCAATAGGGATTGATAGGGATTGATAGGGATCAATAAGGATCGATAGGGATCGATCAGGGCGGGAATTAAAGACCGTTAGCGAACCGATTAATGCTAATTAATGCTAATTAAGGCTAATTAATGTTAATTAAGGCTGGAAAGCCACCAGGGGGAGGTCCCGGGAGGGTTATTGGTCACCGGGGTTTTATTGATCCCTTATCGGAATCGATCAGGGTGGGAATTAAAAGCTATTAATGAACCAATTAACGCTAATTAAGGCTAACTAAGGCTAATTAGGGCTAATTAAGGCTGGAAAACCACCATGGGGAGGTCCCGGGAGGGTTATTGATCCCGGGTGTTTTATTGATCCCTTATCGGAATCGATCAGGGTGGGAATTAAAAGCTATTAATGAACTAATCAATGCTAATTAAGGCTAGTAAAGGCTAATTAAGGCTAATTAGGGCTAATTAAGGAGGGAAAGCCACCAGGGGGAGGTCCCGGGAGGGTTATTGATCAGTGGGGTTTTATCGATCCCTTATTGGAATCGATCAGGGCGGGAATTAAAGACCATTAACGAGCCGATTAAGGCTAATTTAAGCTAATTAAGGCTAATTAACGCTAATGAAGGCTGGAGAACTGCCAGTGGGAGGAGTGGGGCTCGCAGGTGTCGGTGGTGTCGCGGGACATGCGGGGCTGGGCGGCGCCGGAGCCGGCGGACCTGGTGGTGTCGGAGCTGCTGGGCTCCTTCGGGGACAACGAGCTGTCCCCAGAGTGCCTGGACGGGGCCAGGGGCTGCCTCAAGGGTGAGAGCGAGGGCAGAAACGGGGAGAAAACGGGCGAAAACGGGCAAAAACGGGGCAAAAATGAGCGAAAACGGGGAAAAAAACGGGGGGAAAATGGGGGGAAGGGCGGGGGAAAATCGGCACAAAAGCGGGGGGGAAATGGGGAAATTGAAGGGGAAATGGGGGGAAAGGGTGGGGGAAGGGAGAAGGAAAAGGGGGGAGTGGGGAAAAAAATCGGGGAAAAAAGAGGGAAAAAATTGGGTGGAAAATGGGGAAAAAATGGGGAAAATGGGGAAAAATGGGGGATGAATTTGGGGGAAAAAAAGGGAAATTTGGCACAAAAGTGGGGGAAAAATGGGAAAATTTTAGGGGAAAAGGGGGGAAAGGGTGGGGGAAGGGAGAAGGAAAAGTGGGGAGTGGGGAAAAAAATCTGGGAAAAAAGCGGGAAAAAATTGGGGAGAAAAATTGGGAAAAATGGGGAAAAAATGGGGGAAGGAATGGGGGAATGAATTTGGGGGAAAAAAAGGGAAATTTGGCACAAAAGTGGGGGAAAAATGGAAAATTTTTTGGGAAATGGGGGGAAAGGGTGGGGGAAGGGAGAAGGAAAAGGGGGGAGTGGGGAAAAGAATTTGGGAAAAAAGAGGGAAAAAATTGGGGAGAAAAATTGGGAAAAAATGGGGAAAAAAGGGGAAATGGGGATTTTGGGTGGAAAAATGGGAATTTTGGGTATAAAAAAGGGAAATTTGGGGGTAAAAAGGGGATTTTGGGTGGAAAAAAGGGGATTTTGGGGGTAAAAAAAGGGGGTTTTGGGGTGAAAAACTGCAGTTTTGGGTGGAAAAAAGGGGATTTTGGGTGGAAAAAGGGGATTTTTGGTCAAAAAAAAGGGATTTTGGGTTGAAAAAGGGGCATTTTGGGTGAAAAAAAGGGGATTTGGGGACAGAAAAAGGGAAATTTGGGTGAAAAAAGGGATTTTGGGTGGAAAAAAGAAGATTTTGGGTAGAAAAAGGGGATTTAGGGTGGAAAAAAGGGGATTTTGGGTGGAAAAAAGGGGATTTTGGGTGGGAAAAAGGGAATTTTGGGTAGAAAAAGGGGATTTTGGGTCAAAAAAAAGGGATTTGGGTGGAAAAAAGGGATTTTGGGTCAGAAAAGGAGGATTTTGGGCGAAAAAAGGGGATTTTAGGTGGAAAAAAGGGGATTTTGGGTGGAATAAAAGGAATTTTGGGTGGAAAAAAGGGAATTTTAGGTGGAAAAAAGGGGATTTTGGGTTGAAAAAGGAAATTTTGGGTGGAAAAAAGGGCATTTTGGGTCAGGAAAAGAGGATTTTGGGTGGAAAAAAGGGAATTTTAGGTGGAAAAAAGGGGATTTTGGGTTGAAAAAGGGAATTTTGGGTGGAAAAAGGGGATTTTGGGTCAGGAAAAGAGGATTTTGGGCGAAAAAAGGGGGTTTTAGGTGGAAAAAAGGGCATTTTGGGTCAGGAAAAGAGGATTTTGGGTAGAAAAAGGGAATTTTGGGTGGAAAAAAGGGGCTTTTGGGGCCAGGAAAGGCCGCGGGGATCTCGGGGGGGTCTCCCTGGTCGCCTTCCCGGCCCCGATTTTGGGGTTTTTGGCCCCAAACGCAGCGGACGGGGTGTCCATCCCCCAATCCTACACCTCCTTCCTGGCGCCCGTGTCCTCCTCGAAGCTCTACAACGAGGTCCGGGGCTGCCGCGAGCACGACCGGCACCCCGAGGTTTGGGGCGAAAAAGGGCGATTTTGGGCAAAACGGGCAGGGGAGGGGGGAAAAAGGGGGGGGAAATGGGGGGGAATGGGGGGGAAATGGGGGGAAATGGGGGGGAAATGGGGGAATTGGGGGGGATGGGGAATTTGGGGGGAAAGGGGGAAAAGGGGCAATTTGGGGGGAAAATTTGGGGGGAAATTTGGGGGGAAATGGGGAAAATTGGGGGGAAATTTGGGGGAAAGTGGGGGAAAAAGGGGGAAATTTGGGGGGAAAATTGGGAAAATTTGGGGGGAAATGGGGGAAAATTTGGGGGGAAATGGGGGAAAATTGGGGAGGAAATGGGAAAATTGGGGGGAAATTTGGGGGAGAATTGGGGGGAAATTTGGGGGGAAAAGGGGGAAAAAGGGGGAATTTGGGGGGGAAATTTGGGGGGAATTGGGGAAAATTGGGGGGAAAAAGGGGGAAAAGGGAAATTGGGGGGAAATTTGGGGGGAAAATTGGGAAAATTTGGGGGGAAATGGGGGGAAATGGGGGAAAATTGGGGAGGAAATGGGAAAATTGGGGGGGAAATTGGGGGGAAGTGGGGGAAAAAGGGGGAAATTTGGGGAGAAAATTGGGGAAAAATTGGGAAAATTTGGGGGGAAATTGGGGGGAAATTTGGGGGAATTTGGGGGAAAATGGGAAAATAGGGGGGAATTCAGGGAAAATTTGGGGAGAAATGGGGGAAAAGGGAAAAAGGGGAAATTCTGGGGGAAAATGGGAGAAAAGGGGGGAAATTTGGGGGAAAAAAGAGGGAAATCTGGGGGGAAAGGGGGAAATTTGGGGAGAAATGGGGGGAAAAAAGGGGAAAATGGGGGAAAAGGGGAAATTTGGGGGGAAAAAGAGGGAAATTTGGGGCGAAAGGGGGAAAAAAGGGGGATGTTTGGGGGGAAGGGGGGAAAAAAGGGGAAAATTGGGGGGAAAGGGAAATTTGGGGTTAAAATTAGGAAAAAACAGAAGAATTGAGGGAAATTTGGGCCTAAAATGGGGAAATTTGGGGCTAAAATGGGGAAATTTCGGGCTGAAATGGGGAAATTTGGGGTTAAAATGGGGAAATTTGGGGTTAAAATGGGGAAATTTGGGGCTGAAATGGGGAAAATTGGGGTTAAAATGGGGAAATTTGGGGTTAAAATGGGGAAAATTGGGGCAGAAATGGGCAAATTTGGGGCTAAAATGAGGAAATTTGGGGGGAAATGGGGAAATTTTGGGCTGAAATGGGGAAATTTGGGGTTAAAATGGGGAAATTTGGGGGGAAATGGGGAAATTTGGGGCTGAAATGGGGAAATTTGGGGTTAAAATGGGGAAATTTGGGGCTAAAATGGGGAAATTTGGGGCTGAAATGTGGAAATTTGGGGCTGAAATGGGGAAAATTTGGGTTAAAATGGGGAAATTTGGGGCTAAAATGGGGAAATTTGGGGCTAAAATGGGGAAATTTGGGGCTGAAATGGGGAAATTTGGGGTTAAAATGGGGAAATTTGGGGGGAAATGGGGAAATTTGGGGCTGAAATGGGGAAATTTGGGGTTAAAATGGGGAAATTTGGGGCTAAAATGGGGAAATTTGGGGCTGAAATGTGGAAATTTGGGGCTGAAATGGGGAAAATTTGGGTTAAAATGGGGAAATTTGGGGCTGAAATGGGGAAATTTGGGGTTAAAATGGGGAAATTTGGGGGGAAATGGGGAAATTTGGGGCTGAAATGGGGAAATTTGGGGCTAAAATGGGGAAATTTGGGGTTAAAATGGGGAAATTTGGGGGGAAATGGGGAAATTTGGGGCTGAAATGGGGAAATTTGGGGCTGAAATGGGGAAATTTGGGGCTGAAATGTGGAAATTTTTGGGGAAAATGGAAGAATGGGGGGAAATGGGGGTTTGAAGGAGGAAAATGGGGGGAAATTTGGGGGAAATTTGGGGGAATTTTGCAGGCCCAGTTCGAGACCCCGTACGTGGTGCGGCTGCACAACTTCCACCAGGTGGCGCCACCCCAGCCCTGCTTCACCTTCGAGCACCCAAATCCAGGTGCGGAAAGTTCCGGAAAAATCCCCCCGAAAGCTGGGAAAAACCCTGGGAAAAATCCGGGGAAATGCACCCCAAATCGCGGGGAAAAAAACGCCGAAAATCGGCCGGAAATCGGCCAAAAATTCGGGGGGAAAAAGCCCAAAATCCCAGGAAAAAAAAACCCAAAAATTCTGCTAAAAATTCGGGGGGAAAAACCCAAAATCCCAGGGAAAAAGCCCCAAAAATTCTGCTAAAAATTTGGGGGGAAAAAGCCCAAAATGCCAGGAAAAAACCCTAAAAATTCTGTAAAAAATCCACCCAAAATCCCAGGGAAAAAACCGCCAAAAATCCGCCAAAAATTTGGGGGGAAAAACCCCAAAATCCCAGGAAAAAAACCCCAAAAATTTGGGGGGAAAAAGCCCAAAATGCCAGGAAAAAGACACAAAAATTTGGCGGAAAATCCGCCAAAAATCTGGGGGGAAAACACCAAAATCCCGGGAAAGAATTGCAAAAATTCTGTAAAAAATCCACCCAAAATCGCAGGGAAAAAACCGCAAAAAATCGGCCGAAAATTGGCCAAAAATTCGGGGGGAAAAAGCCCAAAATGCCAGGAAA
>NW_027183829.1:0-54940 GCF_041296385.1 Aphelocoma coerulescens | reverse complement strand
AAGAGCTTTCTCAGCTGGCCCTTTTGTGAGCTCTGCTTTTGCCAGATGACTTCCATCTTACCCTCTTACCATCTTAGCCTCTCATTTTTGCATATCCCAAACCCCCTTCCAAACATCCAGCAGCTGCTTGTAAAGAAGAAGTCCTAGAACAAAAAGCCAGTGCTGCCTTTCATAGCCCCTTTGCTGTCTATGAAGTAGAGGAAAGAAGCTAGTGAGACGCACTTTCTTTCTCAACTCCATAGAGCGCATCCTTCTCTCAAGGTGGCAGAGTCCTTGGCGGAAGTGAAGCATCTGCAGCTGCAGTTCAGACTGAGAGATGTGCCAGGACAGGAAACATTTGCTGACCTTCCCTGTTCCCTGTGCAACATGATTCTCGCATCCCAGTCACTTTCACATACCTTCGGTATCCCTGAGTCCAAGCAGCTAAAGCTCACAGAGACAGAAGTGTCAGGAAGGAAAACGTTGCAAAAGCACCCCCTTCTCTTATCAGCATATAAATTGTGCACAACAGGCTGCGGCACCGAACCTTCCTTCTCAGATAGACATGCCATCACACTTTTCACTCTTGCAGCTCGGTTGAAAAGCTCCAGCAGCTGCTCCCGCAATAGCAAAAGGTTCTAGAAGTGAAAGCCAGTTTGGGGCTGCACCTTCTCCTTGCCGCATGTAAGCCACACCAAACTCCCTGATGCACTCTGTCCTCCCCTTCTCAAAGGAGTAGACGGTGGCATCAGGACACACCTGTGTCCCAGCAGCTGGGTGCCCAGCCGGGAGCAGGAGCAGGGCTGGGGCTGCTCCCAAAGTTGCCCCGCCCCAATGCCAGAGCCGGACATATGCTGAGGGGGGGCTGGATCAGGCTTTATTGTCCAGCTGCATGCCAGGAGTGAGCACAAAATCTACCTGCATTCTCTGCAGCATGCCATCCTGGAGCAGAGCCATTGCCAAAGGAAGCCGTGAGCCCGTGCCAAGCCAGTGCCGGAGTGGGATCCTAGCAGCACCTGTGGAAGCCGGGAGAGAGGAGCCCACCTGGAGCAGGTTCGTGCAGGATTAATCATCCCGTGGCTTCCCACCAGGGTCCTGTTGCTTCCAAAAGGCCCCACAGTGTCACTGTGGCCCCTCGGTTCCACCAGGTTCCATAGCGTCACTGTGGTGCCCAGGGTTCCGTCAGCTTCGCCAGCATCCCCACGGTCTGCAGAGCTCCCCGAGCTTCTGTGGTGTCACAGTGGAGGCAGGGTTGCATCAGGTTCCATAGCATCACCACAGTCTCCAGGGCTCCCTGAGCTTCTGTGGTGTCACAGAGGAGGCAGGGTTGCATCAGGTTCCATAGCATCAGCACGGTCTCCAGGGCTCCCAGAGGTTCTGTGGTGTCACAGAGGAGGCAGGGTTGCATCAGGTTCCATAGCATCAGCACGGTCTCCAGGGCTCCCAGAGGTTCTGTGGTGTCACAGAGGAGGCAGGGTTGCATCAGGTTCAATAGCATCAGCACGGTCTCCAGGGCTCCCCTGAGCTTCTGTGGTGGTGTCACAGAGGAGCCAGGCTTCCTTGTAGTTCCCCAGCATCACAAAGGCTCTCCTGGGAGCCACCGGTCACAAAGCACCGTGGGCTCTGTGCAGCCCCGCTGTGTCACAATGGCCGCTGGCTTCCACGAGCCCCCGCAGTGTCCCAGTGGGCCCCGTGGCTTTAGGAGTGGGTGGCTGGGAGTTGGTGCCAGCGGCTGGGGGAGCAGCAGCAGGGACTGTGTGTGGACAGTGCCATGGCCACTTGTGTGGCCACTGGTGTCTCTGTGCCAGGCACAGCCGTGGTGTGTAACACCGGCTCTGGGTCCTTTGGCTGTGCAGGTGGCAGTCACGGCCTGGAGCAGGGCTGCTCCCGGGGGACAGCCTGGGGCAGGAGGCTGCTGGAGATTCATTCCCCACACTCCTTGTCATGAGGTGCTCAGAGTGATTGGAAAGGCTGTTGGCAGCAGGCAGTTCTCTGGGTTCAAGCTGTGGAGCTGTCAGCGGGAATGCAAAGGCCAAGCTGGTGAGCCTTTTGTCCTGGTGCCTTTAGTGTGTGAGCAGTCCCTGGTGCCGTTGTCTTTGGATCCTGAGTGTGGGAGAGGCAAGGCTTAGGATGGTGCGTAGAGCTGAGAAGGAAAGTGCCGAGAGCAGCGTGTGTGCTGCTGCTTTGAGGGGTGCAGTTGAAGTTGTAGGCAGCAAGAGCTTTCTCAGCTGGCCCTTTTGTGAGCTCTGCTTTTGCCAGATGACTTCCATCTTACCCTCTTACCATCTTAGCCTCTCATTTTTGCATATCCCAAACCCCCTTCCAAACATCCAGCAGCTGCTTGTAAAGAAGAAGTCCTAGAACAAAAAGCCAGTGCTGCCTTTCATAGCCCCTTTGCTGTCTATGAAGTAGAGGAAAGAAGCTAGTGAGACGCACTTTCTTTCTCAACTCCATAGAGCGCATCCTTCTCTCAAGGTGGCAGAGTCCTTGGCGGAAGTGAAGCATCTGCAGCTGCAGTTCAGACTGAGAGATGTGCCAGGACAGGAAACATTTGCTGACCTTCCCTGTTCCCTGTGCAACATGATTCTCGCATCCCAGTCACTTTCACATACCTTCGGTATCCCTGAGTCCAAGCAGCTAAAGCTCACAGAGACAGAAGTGTCAGGAAGGAAAACGTTGCAAAAGCACCCCCTTCTCTTATCAGCATATAAATTGTGCACAACAGGCTGCGGCACCGAACCTTCCTTCTCAGATAGACATGCCATCACACTTTTCACTCTTGCAGCTCGGTTGAAAAGCTCCAGCAGCTGCTCCCGCAATAGCAAAAGGTTCTAGAAGTGAAAGCCAGTTTGGGGCTGCACCTTCTCCTTGCCGCATGTAAGCCACACCAAACTCCCTGATGCACTCTGTCCTCCCCTTCTCAAAGGAGTAGACGGTGGCATCAGGACACACCTGTGTCCCAGCAGCTGGGTGCCCAGCCGGGAGCAGGAGCAGGGCTGGGGCTGCTCCCAAAGTTGCCCCGCCCCAATGCCAGAGCCGGACATATGCTGAGGGGGGGCTGGATCAGGCTTTATTGTCCAGCTGCATGCCAGGAGTGAGCACAAAATCTACCTGCATTCTCTGCAGCATGCCATCCTGGAGCAGAGCCATTGCCAAAGGAAGCCGTGAGCCCGTGCCAAGCCAGTGCCGGAGTGGGATCCTAGCAGCACCTGTGGAAGCCGGGAGAGAGGAGCCCACCTGGAGCAGGTTCGTGCAGGATTAATCATCCCGTGGCTTCCCACCAGGGTCCTGTTGCTTCCAAAAGGCCCCACAGTGTCACTGTGGCCCCTCGGTTCCACCAGGTTCCATAGCGTCACTGTGGTGCCCAGGGTTCCGTCAGCTTCGCCAGCATCCCCACGGTCTGCAGAGCTCCCCGAGCTTCTGTGGTGTCACAGTGGAGGCAGGGTTGCATCAGGTTCCATAGCATCAGCACGGTCTCCAGGGCTCCCTGAGCTTCTGTGGTGTCACAGTGGAGGCAGGGTTGCATCAGGTTCCATAGCATCACCACAGTCTCCAGGGCTCCCTGAGCTTCTGTGGTGTCACAGTGGAGGCAGGGTTGCATCAGGTTCCATAGCATCAGCACGGTCTCCAGGGCTCCCAGAGGTTCTGTGGTGTCACAGAGGAGGCAGGGTTGCATCAGGTTCAATAGCATCAGCATGGTCTCCAGGGCTCCCCTGAGCTTCTGTGGTGGTGTCACAGAGGAGCCAGGCTTCCTTGTAGTTCCCCAGCATCACAAAGGCTCTCCTGGGAGCCACGGGTCACAAAGCACCGTGGGCTCTGTGCAGCCCCGCTGTGTCACAATGGCCGCTGGCTTCCACGAGCCCCCGCAGTGTCCCAGTGGGCCCCGTGGCTTTAGGAGTGGGTGGCTGGGAGTTGGTGCCAGCGGCTGGGGGAGCAGCAGCAGGGACTGTGTGTGGACAGTGCCATGGCCACTTGTGTGGCCACTGGTGTCTCTGTGCCAGGCACAGCCGTGGTGTGTAACACCGGCTCTGGGTCCTTTGGCTGTGCAGGTGGCAGTCACGGCCTGGAGCAGGGCTGCTCCCGGGGGACAGCCTGGGGCAGGAGGCTGCTGGAGATTCATTCCCCACACTCCTTGTCATGAGGTGCTCAGAGTGATTGGAAAGGCTGTTGGCAGCAGGCAGTTCTCTGGGTTCAAGCTGTGGAGCTGTCAGCGGGAATGCAAAGGCCAAGCTGGTGAGCCTTTTGTCCTGGTGCCTTTAGTGTGTGAGCAGTCCCTGGTGCCGTTGTCTTTGGATCCTGAGTGTGGGAGAGGCAAGGCTTAGGATGGTGCGTAGAGCTGAGAAGGAAAGTGCCGAGAGCAGCGTGTGTGCTGCTGCTTTGAGGGGTGCAGTTGAAGTTGTAGGCAGCAAGAGCTTTCTCAGCTGGCCCTTTTGTGAGCTCTGCTTTTGCCAGATGACTTCCATCTTACCCTCTTACCATCTTAGCCTCTCATTTTTGCATATCCCAAACCCCCTTCCAAACATCCAGCAGCTGCTTGTAAAGAAGAAGTCCTAGAACAAAAAGCCAGTGCTGCCTTTCATAGCCCCTTTGCTGTCTATGAAGTAGAGGAAAGAAGCTAGTGAGACGCACTTTCTTTCTCAACTCCATAGAGCGCATCCTTCTCTCAAGGTGGCAGAGTCCTTGGCGGAAGTGAAGCATCTGCAGCTGCAGTTCAGACTGAGAGATGTGCCAGGACAGGAAACATTTGCTGACCTTCCCTGTTCCCTGTGCAACATGATTCTCGCATCCCAGTCACTTTCACATACCTTCGGTATCCCTGAGTCCAAGCAGCTAAAGCTCACAGAGACAGAAGTGTCAGGAAGGAAAACGTTGCAAAAGCACCCCCTTCTCTTATCAGCATATAAATTGTGCACAACAGGCTGCGGCACCGAACCTTCCTTCTCAGATAGACATGCCATCACACTTTTCACTCTTGCAGCTCGGTTGAAAAGCTCCAGCAGCTGCTCCCGCAATAGCAAAAGGTTCTAGAAGTGAAAGCCAGTTTGGGGCTGCACCTTCTCCTTGCCGCATGTAAGCCACACCAAACTCCCTGATGCACTCTGTCCTCCCCTTCTCAAAGGAGTAGACGGTGGCATCAGGACACACCTGTGTCCCAGCAGCTGGGTGCCCAGCCGGGAGCAGGAGCAGGGCTGGGGCTGCTCCCAAAGTTGCCCCGCCCCAATGCCAGAGCCGGACATATGCTGAGGGGGGGCTGGATCAGGCTTTATTGTCCAGCTGCATGCCAGGAGTGAGCACAAAATCTACCTGCATTCTCTGCAGCATGCCATCCTGGAGCAGAGCCATTGCCAAAGGAAGCCGTGAGCCCGTGCCAAGCCAGTGCCGGAGTGGGATCCTAGCAGCACCTGTGGAAGCCGGGAGAGAGGAGCCCACCTGGAGCAGGTTCGTGCAGGATTAATCATCCCGTGGCTTCCCACCAGGGTCCTGTTGCTTCCAAAAGGCCCCACAGTGTCACTGTGGCCCCTCGGTTCCACCAGGTTCCATAGCGTCACTGTGGTGCCCAGGGTTCCGTCAGCTTCGCCAGCATCCCCACGGTCTGCAGAGCTCCCCGAGCTTCTGTGGTGTCACAGTGGAGGCAGGGTTGCATCAGGTTCCATAGCATCACCACAGTCTCCAGGGCTCCCTGAGCTTCTGTGGTGTCACAGAGGAGGCAGGGTTGCATCAGGTTCCATAGCATCAGCACGGTCTCCAGGGCTCCCAGAGGTTCTGTGGTGTCACAGAGGAGGCAGGGTTGCATCAGGTTCCATAGCATCACCACGGTCTCCAGGGCTCCAAGAGCTTCTGTGGTGTCACAGAGGAGGCAGGGTTGCATCAGGTTCAATAGCATCAGCACGGTCTCCAGGGCTCCCCTGAGCTTCTGTGGTGGTGTCACAGAGGAGCCAGGCTTCCTTGTAGTTCCCCAGCATCACAAAGGCTCTCCTGGGAGCCACCGGTCACAAAGCACCGTGGGCTCTGTGCAGCCCCGCTGTGTCACAATGGCCGCTGGCTTCCACGAGCCCCCGCAGTGTCCCAGTGGGCCCCGTGGCTTTAGGAGTGGGTGGCTGGGAGTTGGTGCCAGCGGCTGGGGGAGCAGCAGCAGGGACTGTGTGTGGACAGTGCCATGGCCACTTGTGTGGCCACTGGTGTCTCTGTGCCAGGCACAGCCGTGGTGTGTAACACCGGCTCTGGGTCCTTTGGCTGTGCAGGTGGCAGTCACGGCCTGGAGCAGGGCTGCTCCCGGGGGACAGCCTGGGGCAGGAGGCTGCTGGAGATTCATTCCCCACACTCCTTGTCATGAGGTGCTCAGAGTGATTGGAAAGGCTGTTGGCAGCAGGCAGTTCTCTGGGTTCAAGCTGTGGAGCTGTCAGCGGGAATGCAAAGGCCAAGCTGGTGAGCCTTTTGTCCTGGTGCCTTTAGTGTGTGAGCAGTCCCTGGTGCCGTTGTCTTTGGATCCTGAGTGTGGGAGAGGCAAGGCTTAGGATGGTGCGTAGAGCTGAGAAGGAAAGTGCCGAGAGCAGCGTGTGTGCTGCTGCTTTGAGGGGTGCAGTTGAAGTTGTAGGCAGCAAGAGCTTTCTCAGCTGGCCCTTTTGTGAGCTCTGCTTTTGCCAGATGACTTCCATCTTACCCTCTTACCATCTTAGCCTCTCATTTTTGCATATCCCAAACCCCCTTCCAAACATCCAGCAGCTGCTTGTAAAGAAGAAGTCCTAGAACAAAAAGCCAGTGCTGCCTTTCATAGCCCCTTTGCTGTCTATGAAGTAGAGGAAAGAAGCTAGTGAGACGCACTTTCTTTCTCAACTCCATAGAGCGCATCCTTCTCTCAAGGTGGCAGAGTCCTTGGCGGAAGTGAAGCATCTGCAGCTGCAGTTCAGACTGAGAGATGTGCCAGGACAGGAAACATTTGCTGACCTTCCCTGTTCCCTGTGCAACATGATTCTCGCATCCCAGTCACTTTCACATACCTTCGGTATCCCTGAGTCCAAGCAGCTAAAGCTCACAGAGACAGAAGTGTCAGGAAGGAAAACGTTGCAAAAGCACCCCCTTCTCTTATCAGCATATAAATTGTGCACAACAGGCTGCGGCACCGAACCTTCCTTCTCAGATAGACATGCCATCACACTTTTCACTCTTGCAGCTCGGTTGAAAAGCTCCAGCAGCTGCTCCCGCAATAGCAAAAGGTTCTAGAAGTGAAAGCCAGTTTGGGGCTGCACCTTCTCCTTGCCGCATGTAAGCCACACCAAACTCCCTGATGCACTCTGTCCTCCCCTTCTCAAAGGAGTAGACGGTGGCATCAGGACACACCTGTGTCCCAGCAGCTGGGTGCCCAGCCGGGAGCAGGAGCAGGGCTGGGGCTGCTCCCAAAGTTGCCCCGCCCCAATGCCAGAGCCGGACATATGCTGAGGGGGGGCTGGATCAGGCTTTATTGTCCAGCTGCATGCCAGGAGTGAGCACAAAATCTACCTGCATTCTCTGCAGCATGCCATCCTGGAGCAGAGCCATTGCCAAAGGAAGCCGTGAGCCCGTGCCAAGCCAGTGCCGGAGTGGGATCCTAGCAGCACCTGTGGAAGCCGGGAGAGAGGAGCCCACCTGGAGCAGGTTCGTGCAGGATTAATCATCCCGTGGCTTCCCACCAGGGTCCTGTTGCTTCCAAAAGGCCCCACAGTGTCACTGTGGCCCCTCGGTTCCACCAGGTTCCATAGCGTCACTGTGGTGCCCAGGGTTCCGTCAGCTTCGCCAGCATCCCCACGGTCTGCAGAGCTCCCCGAGCTTCTGTGGTGTCACAGTGGAGGCAGGGTTGCATCAGGTTCCATAGCATCAGCACGGTCTCCAGGGCTCCCAGAGGTTCTGTGGTGTCACAGTGGAGGCAGGGTTGCATCAGGTTCCATAGCATCACCACAGTCTCCAGGGCTCCCTGAGCTTCTGTGGTGTCACAGTGGAGGCAGGGTTGCATCAGGTTCCATAGCATCAGCACGGTCTCCAGGGCTCCCAGAGGTTCTGTGGTGTCACAGAGGAGGCAGGGTTGCATCAGGTTCAATAGCATCAGCACGGTCTCCAGGGCTCCCCTGAGCTTCTGTGGTGGTGTCACAGAGGAGCCAGGCTTCCTTGTAGTTCCCCAGCATCACAAAGGCTCTCCTGGGAGCCACGGGTCACAAAGCACCGTGGGCTCTGTGCAGCCCCGCTGTGTCACAATGGCCGCTGGCTTCCACGAGCCCCCGCAGTGTCCCAGTGGGCCCCGTGGCTTTAGGAGTGGGTGGCTGGGAGTTGGTGCCAGCGGCTGGGGGAGCAGCAGCAGGGACTGTGTGTGGACAGTGCCATGGCCACTTGTGTGGCCACTGGTGTCTCTGTGCCAGGCACAGCCGTGGTGTGTAACACCGGCTCTGGGTCCTTTGGCTGTGCAGGTGGCAGTCACGGCCTGGAGCAGGGCTGCTCCCGGGGGACAGCCTGGGGCAGGAGGCTGCTGGAGATTCATTCCCCACACTCCTTGTCATGAGGTGCTCAGAGTGATTGGAAAGGCTGTTGGCAGCAGGCAGTTCTCTGGGTTCAAGCTGTGGAGCTGTCAGCGGGAATGCAAAGGCCAAGCTGGTGAGCCTTTTGTCCTGGTGCCTTTAGTGTGTGAGCAGTCCCTGGTGCCGTTGTCTTTGGATCCTGAGTGTGGGAGAGGCAAGGCTTAGGATGGTGCGTAGAGCTGAGAAGGAAAGTGCCGAGAGCAGCGTGTGTGCTGCTGCTTTGAGGGGTGCAGTTGAAGTTGTAGGCAGCAAGAGCTTTCTCAGCTGGCCCTTTTGTGAGCTCTGCTTTTGCCAGATGACTTCCATCTTACCCTCTTACCATCTTAGCCTCTCATTTTTGCATATCCCAAACCCCCTTCCAAACATCCAGCAGCTGCTTGTAAAGAAGAAGTCCTAGAACAAAAAGCCAGTGCTGCCTTTCATAGCCCCTTTGCTGTCTATGAAGTAGAGGAAAGAAGCTAGTGAGACGCACTTTCTTTCTCAACTCCATAGAGCGCATCCTTCTCTCAAGGTGGCAGAGTCCTTGGCGGAAGTGAAGCATCTGCAGCTGCAGTTCAGACTGAGAGATGTGCCAGGACAGGAGACATTTGCTGACCTTCCCTGTTCCCTGTGCAACATGATTCTCGCATCCCAGTCACTTTCACATACCTTCGGTATCCCTGAGTCCAAGCAGCTAAAGCTCACAGAGACAGAAGTGTCAGGAAGGAAAACGTTCCAAAAGCACCCCCTTCTCTTATCAGCATATAAATTGTGCACAACAGGCTGCGGCACCGAACCTTCCTTCTCAGATAGACATGCCATCACACTTTTCACTCTTGCAGCTCGGTTGAAAAGCTCCAGCAGCTGCTCCCGCAATAGCAAAAGGTTCTAGAAGTGAAAGCCAGTTTGGGGCTGCACCTTCTCCTTGCCGCATGTAAGCCACACCAAACTCCCTGATGCACTCTGTCCTCCCCTTCTCAAAGGAGTAGACGGTGGCATCAGGACACACCTGTGTCCCAGCAGCTGGGTGCCCAGCCGGGAGCAGGAGCAGGGCTGGGGCTGCTCCCAAAGTTGCCCCGCCCCAATGCCAGAGCCGGACATATGCTGAGGGGGGGCTGGATCAGGCTTTATTGTCCAGCTGCATGCCAGGAGTGAGCACAAAATCTACCTGCATTCTCTGCAGCATGCCATCCTGGAGCAGAGCCATTGCCAAAGGAAGCCGTGAGCCCGTGCCAAGCCAGTGCCGGAGTGGGATCCTAGCAGCACCTGTGGAAGCCGGGAGAGAGGAGCCCACCTGGAGCAGGTTCGTGCAGGATTAATCATCCCGTGGCTTCCCACCAGGGTCCTGTTGCTTCCAAAAGGCCCCACAGTGTCACTGTGGCCCCTCGGTTCCACCAGGTTCCATAGCGTCACTGTGGTGCCCAGGGTTCCGTCAGCTTCGCCAGCATCCCCACGGTCTGCAGAGCTCCCCGAGCTTCTGTGGTGTCACAGTGGAGGCAGGGTTGCATCAGGTTCCATAGCATCAGCACGGTCTCCAGGGCTCCCAGAGGTTCTGTGGTGTCACAGTGGAGGCAGGGTTGCATCAGGTTCCATAGCATCACCACAGTCTCCAGGGCTCCCTGAGCTTCTGTGGTGTCACAGTGGAGGCAGGGTTGCATCAGGTTCCATAGCATCAGCACGGTCTCCAGGGCTCCCAGAGGTTCTGTGGTGTCACAGAGGAGGCAGGGTTGCATCAGGTTCCATAGCATCAGCACGGTCTCCAGGGCTCCAAGAGCTTCTGTGTTGTCACAGAGGAGGCAGGGTTGCATCAGGTTCAATAGCATCAGCACGGTCTCCAGGGCTCCCCTGAGCTTCTGTGGTGGTGTCACAGAGGAGCCAGGCTTCCTTGTAGTTCCCCAGCATCACAAAGGCTCTCCTGGGAGCCACGGGTCACAAAGCACCGTGGGCTCTGTGCAGCCCCGCTGTGTCACAATGGCCGCTGGCTTCCACGAGCCCCCGCAGTGTCCCAGTGGGCCCCGTGGCTTTAGGAGTGGGTGGCTGGGAGTTGGTGCCAGCGGCTGGGGGAGCAGCAGCAGGGACTGTGTGTGGACAGTGCCATGGCCACTTGTGTGGCCACTGGTGTCTCTGTGCCAGGCACAGCCGTGGTGTGTAACACCGGCTCTGGGTCCTTTGGCTGTGCAGGTGGCAGTCACGGCCTGGAGCAGGGCTGCTCCCGGGGGACAGCCTGGGGCAGGAGGCTGCTGGAGATTCATTCCCCACACTCCTTGTCATGAGGTGCTCAGAGTGATTGGAAAGGCTGTTGGCAGCAGGCAGTTCTCTGAGTTCAAGCTGTGGAGCTGTCAGCGGGAATGCAAAGGCCAAGCTGGTGAGCCTTTTGTCCTGGTGCCTTTAGTGTGTGAGCAGTCCCTGGTGCCGTTGTCTTTGGATCCTGAGTGTGGGAGAGGCAAGGCTTAGGATGGTGCGTAGAGCTGAGAAGGAAAGTGCCGAGAGCAGCGTGTGTGCTGCTGCTTTGAGGGGTGCAGTTGAAGTTGTAGGCAGCAAGAGCTTTCTCAGCTGGCCCTTTTGTGAGCTCTGCTTTTGCCAGATGACTTCCATCTTACCCTCTTACCATCTTAGCCTCTCATTTTTGCATATCCCAAACCCCCTTCCAAACATCCAGCAGCTGCTTGTAAAGAAGAAGTCCTAGAACAAAAAGCCAGTGCTGCCTTTCATAGCCCCTTTGCTGTCTATGAAGTAGAGGAAAGAAGCTAGTGAGACGCACTTTCTTTCTCAACTCCATAGAGCGCATCCTTCTCTCAAGGTGGCAGAGTCCTTGGCGGAAGTGAAGCATCTGCAGCTGCAGTTCAGACTGAGAGATGTGCCAGGACAGGAGACATTTGCTGACCTTCCCTGTTCCCTGTGCAACATGATTCTCGCATCCCAGTCACTTTCACATACCTTCGGTATCCCTGAGTCCAAGCAGCTAAAGCTCACAGAGACAGAAGTGTCAGGAAGGAAAACGTTGCAAAAGCACCCCCTTCTCTTATCAGCATATAAATTGTGCACAACAGGCTGCGGCACCGAACCTTCCTTCTCAGATAGACATGCCATCACACTTTTCACTCTTGCAGCTCGGTTGAAAAGCTCCAGCAGCTGCTCCCGCAATAGCAAAAGGTTCTAGAAGTGAAAGCCAGTTTGGGGCTGCACCTTCTCCTTGCCGCATGTAAGCCACACCAAACTCCCTGATGCACTCTGTCCTCCCCTTCTCAAAGGAGTAGACGGTGGCATCAGGACACACCTGTGTCCCAGCAGCTGGGTGCCCAGCCGGGAGCAGGAGCAGGGCTGGGGCTGCTCCCAAAGTTGCCCCGCCCCAATGCCAGAGCCGGACATATGCTGAGGGGGGGCTGGATCAGGCTTTATTGTCCAGCTGCATGCCAGGAGTGAGCACAAAATCTACCTGCATTCTCTGCAGCATGCCATCCTGGAGCAGAGCCATTGCCAAAGGAAGCCGTGAGCCCGTGCCAAGCCAGTGCCGGAGTGGGATCCTAGCAGCACCTGTGGAAGCCGGGAGAGAGGAGCCCACCTGGAGCAGGTTCGTGCAGGATTAATCATCCCGTGGCTTCCCACCAGGGTCCTGTTGCTTCCAAAAGGCCCCACAGTGTCACTGTGGCCCCTCGGTTCCACCAGGTTCCATAGCGTCACTGTGGTGCCCAGGGTTCCGTCAGCTTCGCCAGCATCCCCACGGTCTGCAGAGCTCCCCGAGCTTCTGTGGTGTCACAGTGGAGGCAGGGTTGCATCAGGTTCCATAGCATCAGCACGGTCTCCAGGGCTCCCAGAGGTTCTGTGGTGTCACAGTGGAGGCAGGGTTGCATCAGGTTCCATAGCATCACCACAGTCTCCAGGGCTCCCTGAGCTTCTGTGGTGTCACAGTGGAGGCAGGGTTGCATCAGGTTCCATAGCATCAGCACGGTCTCCAGAGCTCCCAGAGGTTCTGTGGTGTCACAGAGGAGGCAGGGTTGCATCAGGTTCAATAGCATCAGCACGGCCTCCAGGGCTCCCCTGAGCTTCTGTGGTGGTGTCACAGAGGAGCCAGGCTTCCTTGTAGTTCCCCAGCATCACAAAGGCTCTCCTGGGAGCCACGGGTCACAAAGCACCGTGGGCTCTGTGCAGCCCCGCTGTGTCACATGGGCCGCTGGCTTCCACGAGCCCCCGCAGTGTCCCAGTGGGCCCCGTGGCTTTAGGAGTGGGTGGCTGGGAGTTGGTGCCAGCGGCTGGGGGAGCAGCAGCAGGGACTGTGTGTGGACAGTGCCATGGCCACTTGTGTGGCCACTGGTGTCTCTGTGCCAGGCACAGCCGTGGTGTGTAACACCGGCTCTGGGTCCTTTGGCTGTGCAGGTGGCAGTCACAGCCTGGAGCAGGGCTGCTCCCGGGGGACAGCCTGGGGCAGGAGGCTGCTGGAGATTCATTCCCCACACTCCTTGTCATGAGGTGCTCAGAGTGATTGGAAAGGCTGTTGGCAGCAGGCAGTTCTCTGGGTTCAAGCTGTGGAGCTGTCAGCGGGAATGCAAAGGCCAAGCTGGTGAGCCTTTTGTCCTGGTGCCTTTAGTGTGTGAGCAGTCCCTGGTGCCGTTGTCTTTGGATCCTGAGTGTGGGAGAGGCAAGGCTTAGGATGGTGCGTAGAGCTGAGAAGGAAAGTGCCGAGAGCAGCGTGTGTGCTGCTGCTTTGAGGGGTGCAGTTGAAGTTGTAGGCAGCAAGAGCTTTCTCAGCTGGCCCTTTTGTGAGCTCTGCTTTTGCCAGATGACTTCCATCTTACCCTCTTACCATCTTAGCCTCTCATTTTTGCATATCCCAAACCCCCTTCCAAACATCCAGCAGCTGCTTGTAAAGAAGAAGTCCTAGAACAAAAAGCCAGTGCTGCCTTTCATAGCCCCTTTGCTGTCTATGAAGTAGAGGAAAGAAGCTAGTGAGACGCACTTTCTTTCTCAACTCCATAGAGCGCATCCTTCTCTCAAGGTGGCAGAGTCCTTGGCGGAAGTGAAGCATCTGCAGCTGCAGTTCAGACTGAGAGATGTGCCAGGACAGGAAACATTTGCTGACCTTCCCTGTTCCCTGTGCAACATGATTCTCGCATCCCAGTCACTTTCACATACCTTCGGTACCCCTGAGTCCAAGCAGCTAAAGCTCACAGAGACAGAAGTGTCAGGAAGGAAAACGTTGCAAAAGCACCCCCTTCTCTTATCAGCATATAAATTGTGCACAACAGGCTGCGGCACCGAACCTTCCTTCTCAGATAGACATGCCATCACACTTTTCACTCTTGCAGCTCGGTTGAAAAGCTCCAGCAGCTGCTCCCGCAATAGCAAAAGGTTCTAGAAGTGAAAGCCAGTTTGGGGCTGCACCTTCTCCTTGCCGCATGTAAGCCACACCAAACTCCCTGATGCACTCTGTCCTCCCCTTCTCAAAGGAGTAGACGGTGGCATCAGGACACACCTGTGTCCCAGCAGCTGGGTGCCCAGCCGGGAGCAGGAGCAGGGCTGGGGCTGCTCCCAAAGTTGCCCCGCCCCAATGCCAGAGCCGGACATATGCTGAGGGGGGGCTGGATCAGGCTTTATTGTCCAGCTGCATGCCAGGAGTGAGCACAAAATCTACCTGCATTCTCTGCAGCATGCCATCCTGGAGCAGAGCCATTGCCAAAGGAAGCCGTGAGCCCGTGCCAAGCCAGTGCCGGAGTGGGATCCTAGCAGCACCTGTGGAAGCCGGGAGAGAGGAGCCCACCTGGAGCAGGTTCGTGCAGGATTAATCATCCCGTGGCTTCCCACCAGGGTCCTGTTGCTTCCAAAAGGCCCCACAGTGTCACTGTGGCCCCTCGGTTCCACCAGGTTCCATAGCGTCACTGTGGTGCCCAGGGTTCCGTCAGCTTCGCCAGCATCCCCACGGTCTGCAGAGCTCCCCGAGCTTCTGTGGTGTCACAGTGGAGGCAGGGTTGCATCAGGTTCCATAGCATCACCACAGTCTCCAGGGCTCCCTGAGCTTCTGTGGTGTCACAGAGGAGGCAGGGTTGCATCAGGTTCCATAGCATCAGCACGGTCTCCAGGGCTCCCTGAGCTTCTGTGGTGTCACAGAGGAGGCAGGGTTGCATCAGGTTCCATAGCATCACCACGGTCTCCAGGGCTCCAAGAGCTTCTGTGTTGTCACAGAGGAGGCAGGGTTGCATCAGGTTCAATAGCATCAGCACGGTCTCCAGGGCTCCCCTGAGCTTCTGTGGTGGTGTCACAGAGGAGCCAGGCTTCCTTGTAGTTCCCCAGCATCACAAAGGCTCTCCTGGGAGCCACCGGTCACAAAGCACCGTGGGCTCTGTGCAGCCCCGCTGTGTCACAATGGCCGCTGGCTTCCACGAGCCCCCGCAGTGTCCCAGTGGGCCCCGTGGCTTTAGGAGTGGGTGGCTGGGAGTTGGTGCCAGCGGCTGGGGGAGCAGCAGCAGGGACTGTGTGTGGACAGTGCCATGGCCACTTGTGTGGCCACTGGTGTCTCTGTGCCAGGCACAGCCGTGGTGTGTAACACCGGCTCTGGGTCCTTTGGCTGTGCAGGTGGCAGTCACGGCCTGGAGCAGGGCTGCTCCCGGGGGACAGCCTGGGGCAGGAGGCTGCTGGAGATTCATTCCCCACACTCCTTGTCATGAGGTGCTCAGAGTGATTGGAAAGGCTGTTGGCAGCAGGCAGTTCTCTGGGTTCAAGCTGTGGAGCTGTCAGCGGGAATGCAAAGGCCAAGCTGGTGAGCCTTTTGTCCTGGTGCCTTTAGTGTGTGAGCAGTCCCTGGTGCCGTTGTCTTTGGATCCTGAGTGTGGGAGAGGCAAGGCTTAGGATGGTGCGTAGAGCTGAGAAGGAAAGTGCCGAGAGCAGCGTGTGTGCTGCTGCTTTGAGGGGTGCAGTTGAAGTTGTAGGCAGCAAGAGCTTTCTCAGCTGGCCCTTTTGTGAGCTCTGCTTTTGCCAGATGACTTCCATCTTACCCTCTTACCATCTTAGCCTCTCATTTTTGCATATCCCAAACCCCCTTCCAAACATCCAGCAGCTGCTTGTAAAGAAGAAGTCCTAGAACAAAAAGCCAGTGCTGCCTTTCATAGCCCCTTTGCTGTCTATGAAGTAGAGGAAAGAAGCTAGTGAGACGCACTTTCTTTCTCAACTCCATAGAGCGCATCCTTCTCTCAAGGTGGCAGAGTCCTTGGCGGAAGTGAAGCATCTGCAGCTGCAGTTCAGACTGAGAGATGTGCCAGGACAGGAAACATTTGCTGACCTTCCCTGTTCCCTGTGCAACATGATTCTCGCATCCCAGTCACTTTCACATACCTTCGGTATCCCTGAGTCCAAGCAGCTAAAGCTCACAGAGACAGAAGTGTCAGGAAGGAAAACGTTGCAAAAGCACCCCCTTCTCTTATCAGCATATAAATTGTGCACAACAGGCTGCGGCACCGAACCTTCCTTCTCAGATAGACATGCCATCACACTTTTCACTCTTGCAGCTCGGTTGAAAAGCTCCAGCAGCTGCTCCCGCAATAGCAAAAGGTTCTAGAAGTGAAAGCCAGTTTGGGGCTGCACCTTCTCCTTGCCGCATGTAAGCCACACCAAACTCCCTGATGCACTCTGTCCTCCCCTTCTCAAAGGAGTAGACGGTGGCATCAGGACACACCTGTGTCCCAGCAGCTGGGTGCCCAGCCGGGAGCAGGAGCAGGGCTGGGGCTGCTCCCAAAGTTGCCCCGCCCCAATGCCAGAGCCGGACATATGCTGAGGGGGGGCTGGATCAGGCTTTATTGTCCAGCTGCATGCCAGGAGTGAGCACAAAATCTACCTGCATTCTCTGCAGCATGCCATCCTGGAGCAGAGCCATTGCCAAAGGAAGCCGTGAGCCCGTGCCAAGCCAGTGCCGGAGTGGGATCCTAGCAGCACCTGTGGAAGCCGGGAGAGAGGAGCCCACCTGGAGCAGGTTCGTGCAGGATTAATCATCCCGTGGCTTCCCACCAGGGTCCTGTTGCTTCCAAAAGGCCCCACAGTGTCACTGTGGCCCCTCGGTTCCACCAGGTTCCATAGCGTCACTGTGGTGCCCAGGGTTCCGTCAGCTTCGCCAGCATCCCCACGGTCTGCAGAGCTCCCCGAGCTTCTGTGGTGTCACAGTGGAGGCAGGGTTGCATCAGGTTCCATAGCATCAGCACGGTCTCCAGGGCTCCCAGAGGTTCTGTGGTGTCACAGTGGAGGCAGGGTTGCATCAGGTTCCATAGCATCACCACAGTCTCCAGGGCTCCCTGAGCTTCTGTGGTGTCACAGTGGAGGCAGGGTTGCATCAGGTTCCATAGCATCAGCACGGTCTCCAGGGCTCCCAGAGGTTCTGTGGTGTCACAGAGGAGGCAGGGTTGCATCAGGTTCCATAGCATCAGCACGGTCTCCAGGGCTCCAAGAGCTTCTGTGTTGTCACAGAGGAGGCAGGGTTGCATCAGGTTCAATAGCATCAGCACGGTCTCCAGGGCTCCCCTGAGCTTCTGTGGTGGTGTCACAGAGGAGCCAGGCTTCCTTGTAGTTCCCCAGCATCACAAAGGCTCTCCTGGGAGCCACGGGTCACAAAGCACCGTGGGCTCTGTGCAGCCCCGCTGTGTCACAATGGCCGCTGGCTTCCACGAGCCCCCGCAGTGTCCCAGTGGGCCCCGTGGCTTTAGGAGTGGGTGGCTGGGAGTTGGTGCCAGCGGCTGGGGGAGCAGCAGCAGGGACTGTGTGTGGACAGTGCCATGGCCACTTGTGTGGCCACTGGTGTCTCTGTGCCAGGCACAGCCGTGGTGTGTAACACCGGCTCTGGGTCCTTTGGCTGTGCAGGTGGCAGTCACGGCCTGGAGCAGGGCTGCTCCCGGGGGACAGCCTGGGGCAGGAGGCTGCTGGAGATTCATTCCCCACACTCCTTGTCATGAGGTGCTCAGAGTGATTGGAAAGGCTGTTGGCAGCAGGCAGTTCTCTGAGTTCAAGCTGTGGAGCTGTCAGCGGGAATGCAAAGGCCAAGCTGGTGAGCCTTTTGTCCTGGTGCCTTTAGTGTGTGAGCAGTCCCTGGTGCCGTTGTCTTTGGATCCTGAGTGTGGGAGAGGCAAGGCTTAGGATGGTGCGTAGAGCTGAGAAGGAAAGTGCCGAGAGCAGCGTGTGTGCTGCTGCTTTGAGGGGTGCAGTTGAAGTTGTAGGCAGCAAGAGCTTTCTCAGCTGGCCCTTTTGTGAGCTCTGCTTTTGCCAGATGACTTCCATCTTACCCTCTTACCATCTTAGCCTCTCATTTTTGCATATCCCAAACCCCCTTCCAAACATCCAGCAGCTGCTTGTAAAGAAGAAGTCCTAGAACAAAAAGCCAGTGCTGCCTTTCATAGCCCCTTTGCTGTCTATGAAGTAGAGGAAAGAAGCTAGTGAGACGCACTTTCTTTCTCAACTCCATAGAGCGCATCCTTCTCTCAAGGTGGCAGAGTCCTTGGCGGAAGTGAAGCATCTGCAGCTGCAGTTCAGACTGAGAGATGTGCCAGGACAGGAGACATTTGCTGACCTTCCCTGTTCCCTGTGCAACATGATTCTCGCATCCCAGTCACTTTCACATACCTTCGGTATCCCTGAGTCCAAGCAGCTAAAGCTCACAGAGACAGAAGTGTCAGGAAGGAAAACGTTGCAAAAGCACCCCCTTCTCTTATCAGCATATAAATTGTGCACAACAGGCTGCGGCACCGAACCTTCCTTCTCAGATAGACATGCCATCACACTTTTCACTCTTGCAGCTCGGTTGAAAAGCTCCAGCAGCTGCTCCCGCAATAGCAAAAGGTTCTAGAAGTGAAAGCCAGTTTGGGGCTGCACCTTCTCCTTGCCGCATGTAAGCCACACCAAACTCCCTGATGCACTCTGTCCTCCCCTTCTCAAAGGAGTAGACGGTGGCATCAGGACACACCTGTGTCCCAGCAGCTGGGTGCCCAGCCGGGAGCAGGAGCAGGGCTGGGGCTGCTCCCAAAGTTGCCCCGCCCCAATGCCAGAGCCGGACATATGCTGAGGGGGGGCTGGATCAGGTTTTATTGTCCAGCTGCATGCCAGGAGTGAGCACAAAATCTACCTGCATTCTCTGCAGCATGCCATCCTGGAGCAGAGCCATTGCCAAAGGAAGCCGTGAGCCCATGCCAAGCCAGTGCCGGAGTGGGATCCTAGCAGCACCTGTGGAAGCCGGGAGAGAGGAGCCCACCTGGAGCAGGTTCGTGCAGGATTAATCATCCCGTGGCTTCCCACCAGGGTCCTGTTGCTTCCAAAAGGCCCCACAGTGTCACTGTGGCCCCTCGGTTCCACCAGGTTCCATAGCGTCACTGTGGTGCCCAGGGTTCCGTCAGCTTCGCCAGCATCCCCACGGTCTGCAGAGCTCCCCGAGCTTCTGTGGTGTCACAGTGGAGGCAGGGTTGCATCAGGTTCCATAGCATCAGCACGGTCTCCAGGGCTCCCAGAGGTTCTGTGGTGTCACAGTGGAGGCAGGGTTGCATCAGGTTCCATAGCATCACCACAGTCTCCAGGGCTCCCTGAGCTTCTGTGGTGTCACAGTGGAGGCAGGGTTGCATCAGGTTCCATAGCATCAGCACGGTCTCCAGAGCTCCCAGAGGTTCTGTGGTGTCACAGAGGAGGCAGGGTTGCATCAGGTTCAATAGCATCAGCACGGCCTCCAGGGCTCCCCTGAGCTTCTGTGGTGGTGTCACAGAGGAGCCAGGCTTCCTTGTAGTTCCCCAGCATCACAAAGGCTCTCCTGGGAGCCACGGGTCACAAAGCACAGTGGGCTCTGTGCAGCCCCGCTGTGTCACATGGGCCGCTGGCTTCCACGAGCCCCCGCAGTGTCCCAGTGGGCCCCGTGGCTTTAGGAGTGGGTGGCTGGGAGTTGGTGCCAGCGGCTGGGGGAGCAGCAGCAGGGACTGTGTGTGGACAGTGCCATGGCCACTTGTGTGGCCACTGGTGTCTCTGTGCCAGGCACAGCCGTGGTGTGTAACACCGGCTCTGGGTCCTTTGGCTGTGCAGGTGGCAGTCACAGCCTGGAGCAGGGCTGCTCCCGGGGGACAGCCTGGGGCAGGAGGCTGCTGGAGATTCATTCCCCACACTCCTTGTCATGAGGTGCTCAGAGTGATTGGAAAGGCTGTTGGCAGCAGGCAGTTCTCTGGGTTCAAGCTGTGGAGCTGTCAGCGGGAATGCAAAGGCCAAGCTGGTGAGCCTTTTGTCCTGGTGCCTTTAGTGTGTGAGCAGTCCCTGGTGCCGTTGTCTTTGGATCCTGAGTGTGGGAGAGGCAAGGCTTAGGATGGTGCGTAGAGCTGAGAAGGAAAGTGCCGAGAGCAGCGTGTGTGCTGCTGCTTTGAGGGGTGCAGTTGAAGTTGTAGGCAGCAAGAGCTTTCTCAGCTGGCCCTTTTGTGAGCTCTGCTTTTGCCAGATGACTTCCATCTTACCCTCTTACCATCTTAGCCTCTCATTTTTGCATATCCCAAACCCCCTTCCAAACATCCAGCAGCTGCTTGTAAAGAAGAAGTCCTAGAACAAAAAGCCAGTGCTGCCTTTCATAGCCCCTTTGCTGTCTATGAAGTAGAGGAAAGAAGCTAGTGAGACGCACTTTCTTTCTCAACTCCATAGAGCGCATCCTTCTCTCAAGGTGGCAGAGTCCTTGGCGGAAGTGAAGCATCTGCAGCTGCAGTTCAGACTGAGAGATGTGCCAGGACAGGAAACATTTGCTGACCTTCCCTGTTCCCTGTGCAACATGATTCTCGCATCCCAGTCACTTTCACATACCTTCGGTATCCCTGAGTCCAAGCAGCTAAAGCTCACAGAGACAGAAGTGTCAGGAAGGAAAACGTTGCAAAAGCACCCCCTTCTCTTATCAGCATATAAATTGTGCACAACAGGCTGCGGCACCGAACCTTCCTTCTCAGATAGACATGCCATCACACTTTTCACTCTTGCAGCTCGGTTGAAAAGCTCCAGCAGCTGCTCCCGCAATAGCAAAAGGTTCTAGAAGTGAAAGCCAGTTTGGGGCTGCACCTTCTCCTTGCCGCATGTAAGCCACACCAAACTCCCTGATGCACTCTGTCCTCCCCTTCTCAAAGGAGTAGACGGTGGCATCAGGACACACCTGTGTCCCAGCAGCTGGGTGCCCAGCCGGGAGCAGGAGCAGGGCTGGGGCTGCTCCCAAAGTTGCCCCGCCCCAATGCCAGAGCCGGACATATGCTGAGGGGGGGCTGGATCAGGCTTTATTGTCCAGCTGCATGCCAGGAGTGAGCACAAAATCTACCTGCATTCTCTGCAGCATGCCATCCTGGAGCAGAGCCATTGCCAAAGGAAGCCGTGAGCCCGTGCCAAGCCAGTGCCGGAGTGGGATCCTAGCAGCACCTGTGGAAGCTGGGAGAGAGGAGCCCACCTGGAGCAGGTTCGTGCAGGATTAATCATCCCGTGGCTTCCCACCAGGGTCCTGTTGCTTCCAAAAGGCCCCACAGTGTCACTGTGGCCCCTCGGTTCCACCAGGTTCCATAGCGTCACTGTGGTGCCCAGGGTTCCGTCAGCTTCGCCAGCATCCCCACGGTCTGCAGAGCTCCCCGAGCTTCTGTGGTGTCACAGTGGAGGCAGGGTTGCATCAGGTTCCATAGCATCAGCACGGTCTCCAGGGCTCCCAGAGGTTCTGTGGTGTCACAGTGGAGGCAGGGTTGCATCAGGTTCCATAGCATCACCACAGTCTCCAGGGCTCCCAGAGGTTCTGTGGTGTCACAGTGGAGGCAGGGTTGCATCAGGTTCCATAGCATCAGCACGGTCTCCAGGGCTCCCAGAGGTTCTGTGGTGTCACAGAGGAGGCAGGGTTGCATCAGGTTCCATAGCATCAGCACGGTCTCCAGGGCTCCAAGAGCTTCTGTGTTGTCACAGAGGAGGCAGGGTTGCATCAGGTTCAATAGCATCAGCACGGTCTCCAGGGCTCCCCTGAGCTTCTGTGGTGGTGTCACAGAGGAGCCAGGCTTCCTTGTAGTTCCCCAGCATCACAAAGGCTCTCCTGGGAGCCACGGGTCACAAAGCACCGTGGGCTCTGTGCAGCCCCGCTGTGTCACAATGGCCGCTGGCTTCCACGAGCCCCCGCAGTGTCCCAGTGGGCCCCGTGGCTTTAGGAGTGGGTGGCTGGGAGTTGGTGCCAGCGGCTGGGGGAGCAGCAGCAGGGACTGTGTGTGGACAGTGCCATGGCCACTTGTGTGGCCACTGGTGTCTCTGTGCCAGGCACAGCCGTGGTGTGTAACACCGGCTCTGGGTCCTTTGGCTGTGCAGGTGGCAGTCACGGCCTGGAGCAGGGCTGCTCCCGGGGGACAGCCTGGGGCAGGAGGCTGCTGGAGATTCATTCCCCACACTCCTTGTCATGAGGTGCTCAGAGTGATTGGAAAGGCTGTTGGCAGCAGGCAGTTCTCTGAGTTCAAGCTGTGGAGCTGTCAGCGGGAATGCAAAGGCCAAGCTGGTGAGCCTTTTGTCCTGGTGCCTTTAGTGTGTGAGCAGTCCCTGGTGCCGTTGTCTTTGGATCCTGAGTGTGGGAGAGGCAAGGCTTAGGATGGTGCGTAGAGCTGAGAAGGAAAGTGCCGAGAGCAGCGTGTGTGCTGCTGCTTTGAGGGGTGCAGTTGAAGTTGTAGGCAGCAAGAGCTTTCTCAGCTGGCCCTTTTGTGAGCTCTGCTTTTGCCAGATGACTTCCATCTTACCCTCTTACCATCTTAGCCTCTCATTTTTGCATATCCCAAACCCCCTTCCAAACATCCAGCAGCTGCTTGTAAAGAAGAAGTCCTAGAACAAAAAGCCAGTGCTGCCTTTCATAGCCCCTTTGCTGTCTATGAAGTAGAGGAAAGAAGCTAGTGAGACGCACTTTCTTTCTCAACTCCATAGAGCGCATCCTTCTCTCAAGGTGGCAGAGTCCTTGGCGGAAGTGAAGCATCTGCAGCTGCAGTTCAGACTGAGAGATGTGCCAGGACAGGAGACATTTGCTGACCTTCCCTGTTCCCTGTGCAACATGATTCTCGCATCCCAGTCACTTTCACATACCTTCGGTATCCCTGAGTCCAAGCAGCTAAAGCTCACAGAGACAGAAGTGTCAGGAAGGAAAACGTTCCAAAAGCACCCCCTTCTCTTATCAGCATATAAATTGTGCACAACAGGCTGCGGCACCGAACCTTCCTTCTCAGATAGACATGCCATCACACTTTTCACTCTTGCAGCTCGGTTGAAAAGCTCCAGCAGCTGCTCCCGCAATAGCAAAAGGTTCTAGAAGTGAAAGCCAGTTTGGGGCTGCACCTTCTCCTTGCCGCATGTAAGCCACACCAAACTCCCTGATGCACTCTGTCCTCCCCTTCTCAAAGGAGTAGACGGTGGCATCAGGACACACCTGTGTCCCAGCAGCTGGGTGCCCAGCCGGGAGCAGGAGCAGGGCTGGGGCTGCTCCCAAAGTTGCCCCGCCCCAATGCCAGAGCCGGACATATGCTGAGGGGGGGCTGGATCAGGCTTTATTGTCCAGCTGCATGCCAGGAGTGAGCACAAAATCTACCTGCATTCTCTGCAGCATGCCATCCTGGAGCAGAGCCATTGCCAAAGGAAGCCGTGAGCCCGTGCCAAGCCAGTGCCGGAGTGGGATCCTAGCAGCACCTGTGGAAGCCGGGAGAGAGGAGCCCACCTGGAGCAGGTTCGTGCAGGATTAATCATCCCGTGGCTTCCCACCAGGGTCCTGTTGCTTCCAAAAGGCCCCACAGTGTCACTGTGGCCCCTCGGTTCCACCAGGTTCCATAGCGTCACTGTGGTGCCCAGGGTTCCGTCAGCTTCGCCAGCATCCCCACGGTCTGCAGAGCTCCCCGAGCTTCTGTGGTGTCACAGTGGAGGCAGGGTTGCATCAGGTTCCATAGCATCAGCACGGTCTCCAGGGCTCCCAGAGGTTCTGTGGTGTCACAGTGGAGGCAGGGTTGCATCAGGTTCCATAGCATCACCACAGTCTCCAGGGCTCCCTGAGCTTCTGTGGTGTCACAGTGGAGGCAGGGTTGCATCAGGTTCCATAGCATCAGCACGGTCTCCAGAGCTCCCAGAGGTTCTGTGGTGTCACAGAGGAGGCAGGGTTGCATCAGGTTCAATAGCATCAGCACGGCCTCCAGGGCTCCCCTGAGCTTCTGTGGTGGTGTCACAGAGGAGCCAGGCTTCCTTGTAGTTCCCCAGCATCACAAAGGCTCTCCTGGGAGCCACGGGTCACAAAGCACCGTGGGCTCTGTGCAGCCCCGCTGTGTCACATGGGCCGCTGGCTTCCACGAGCCCCCGCAGTGTCCCAGTGGGCCCCGTGGCTTTAGGAGTGGGTGGCTGGGAGTTGGTGCCAGCGGCTGGGGGAGCAGCAGCAGGGACTGTGTGTGGACAGTGCCATGGCCACTTGTGTGGCCACTGGTGTCTCTGTGCCAGGCACAGCCGTGGTGTGTAACACCGGCTCTGGGTCCTTTGGCTGTGCAGGTGGCAGTCACAGCCTGGAGCAGGGCTGCTCCCGGGGGACAGCCTGGGGCAGGAGGCTGCTGGAGATTCATTCCCCACACTCCTTGTCATGAGGTGCTCAGAGTGATTGGAAAGGCTGTTGGCAGCAGGCAGTTCTCTGGGTTCAAGCTGTGGAGCTGTCAGCGGGAATGCAAAGGCCAAGCTGGTGAGCCTTTTGTCCTGGTGCCTTTAGTGTGTGAGCAGTCCCTGGTGCCGTTGTCTTTGGATCCTGAGTGTGGGAGAGGCAAGGCTTAGGATGGTGCGTAGAGCTGAGAAGGAAAGTGCCGAGAGCAGCGTGTGTGCTGCTGCTTTGAGGGGTGCAGTTGAAGTTGTAGGCAGCAAGAGCTTTCTCAGCTGGCCCTTTTGTGAGCTCTGCTTTTGCCAGATGACTTCCATCTTACCCTCTTACCATCTTAGCCTCTCATTTTTGCATATCCCAAACCCCCTTCCAAACATCCAGCAGCTGCTTGTAAAGAAGAAGTCCTAGAACAAAAAGCCAGTGCTGCCTTTCATAGCCCCTTTGCTGTCTATGAAGTAGAGGAAAGAAGCTAGTGAGACGCACTTTCTTTCTCAACTCCATAGAGCGCATCCTTCTCTCAAGGTGGCAGAGTCCTTGGCGGAAGTGAAGCATCTGCAGCTGCAGTTCAGACTGAGAGATGTGCCAGGACAGGAAACATTTGCTGACCTTCCCTGTTCCCTGTGCAACATGATTCTCGCATCCCAGTCACTTTCACATACCTTCGGTATCCCTGAGTCCAAGCAGCTAAAGCTCACAGAGACAGAAGTGTCAGGAAGGAAAACGTTGCAAAAGCACCCCCTTCTCTTATCAGCATATAAATTGTGCACAACAGGCTGCGGCACCGAACCTTCCTTCTCAGATAGACATGCCATCACACTTTTCACTCTTGCAGCTCGGTTGAAAAGCTCCAGCAGCTGCTCCCGCAATAGCAAAAGGTTCTAGAAGTGAAAGCCAGTTTGGGGCTGCACCTTCTCCTTGCCGCATGTAAGCCACACCAAACTCCCTGATGCACTCTGTCCTCCCCTTCTCAAAGGAGTAGACGGTGGCATCAGGACACACCTGTGTCCCAGCAGCTGGGTGCCCAGCCGGGAGCAGGAGCAGGGCTGGGGCTGCTCCCAAAGTTGCCCCGCCCCAATGCCAGAGCCGGACATATGCTGAGGGGGGGCTGGATCAGGCTTTATTGTCCAGCTGCATGCCAGGAGTGAGCACAAAATCTACCTGCATTCTCTGCAGCATGCCATCCTGGAGCAGAGCCATTGCCAAAGGAAGCCGTGAGCCCGTGCCAAGCCAGTGCCGGAGTGGGATCCTAGCAGCACCTGTGGAAGCTGGGAGAGAGGAGCCCACCTGGAGCAGGTTCGTGCAGGATTAATCATCCCGTGGCTTCCCACCAGGGTCCTGTTGCTTCCAAAAGGCCCCACAGTGTCACTGTGGCCCCTCGGTTCCACCAGGTTCCATAGCGTCACTGTGGTGCCCAGGGTTCCGTCAGCTTCGCCAGCATCCCCACGGTCTGCAGAGCTCCCCGAGCTTCTGTGGTGTCACAGTGGAGGCAGGGTTGCATCAGGTTCCATAGCATCAGCACGGTCTCCAGGGCTCCCAGAGGTTCTGTGGTGTCACAGTGGAGGCAGGGTTGCATCAGGTTCCATAGCATCACCACAGTCTCCAGGGCTCCCTGAGCTTCTGTGGTGTCACAGTGGAGGCAGGGTTGCATCAGGTTCCATAGCATCAGCACGGTCTCCAGGGCTCCCAGAGGTTCTGTGGTGTCACAGAGGAGGCAGGGTTGCATCAGGTTCCATAGCATCAGCACGGTCTCCAGGGCTCCCCTGAGCTTCTGTGGTGGTGTCACAGAGGAGCCAGGCTTCCTTGTAGTTCCCCAGCATCACAAAGGCTCTCCTGGGAGCCACGGGTCACAAAGCACCGTGGGCTCTGTGCAGCCCCGCTGTGTCACAATGGCCGCTGGCTTCCACGAGCCCCCGCAGTGTCCCAGTGGGCCCCGTGGCTTTAGGAGTGGGTGGCTGGGAGTTGGTGCCAGCGGCTGGGGGAGCAGCAGCAGGGACTGTGTGTGGACAGTGCCATGGCCACTTGTGTGGCCACTGGTGTCTCTGTGCCAGGCACAGCCGTGGTGTGTAACACCGGCTCTGGGTCCTTTGGCTGTGCAGGTGGCAGTCACGGCCTGGAGCAGGGCTGCTCCCGGGGGACAGCCTGGGGCAGGAGGCTGCTGGAGATTCATTCCCCACACTCCTTGTCATGAGGTGCTCAGAGTGATTGGAAAGGCTGTTGGCAGCAGGCAGTTCTCTGGGTTCAAGCTGTGGAGCTGTCAGCGGGAATGCAAAGGCCAAGCTGGTGAGCCTTTTGTCCTGGTGCCTTTAGTGTGTGAGCAGTCCCTGGTGCCGTTGTCTTTGGATCCTGAGTGTGGGAGAGGCAAGGCTTAGGATGGTGCGTAGAGCTGAGAAGGAAAGTGCCGAGAGCAGCGTGTGTGCTGCTGCTTTGAGGGGTGCAGTTGAAGTTGTAGGCAGCAAGAGCTTTCTCAGCTGGCCCTTTTGTGAGCTCTGCTTTTGCCAGATGACTTCCATCTTACCCTCTTACCATCTTAGCCTCTCATTTTTGCATATCCCAAACCCCCTTCCAAACATCCAGCAGCTGCTTGTAAAGAAGAAGTCCTAGAACAAAAAGCCAGTGCTGCCTTTCATAGCCCCTTTGCTGTCTATGAAGTAGAGGAAAGAAGCTAGTGAGACGCACTTTCTTTCTCAACTCCATAGAGCGCATCCTTCTCTCAAGGTGGCAGAGTCCTTGGCGGAAGTGAAGCATCTGCAGCTGCAGTTCAGACTGAGAGATGTGCCAGGACAGGAAACATTTGCTGACCTTCCCTGTTCCCTGTGCAACATGATTCTCGCATCCCAGTCACTTTCACATACCTTCGGTATCCCTGAGTCCAAGCAGCTAAAGCTCACAGAGACAGAAGTGTCAGGAAGGAAAACGTTGCAAAAGCACCCCCTTCTCTTATCAGCATATAAATTGTGCACAACAGGCTGCGGCACCGAACCTTCCTTCTCAGATAGACATGCCATCACACTTTTCACTCTTGCAGCTCGGTTGAAAAGCTCCAGCAGCTGCTCCCGCAATAGCAAAAGGTTCTAGAAGTGAAAGCCAGTTTGGGGCTGCACCTTCTCCTTGCCGCATGTAAGCCACACCAAACTCCCTGATGCACTCTGTCCTCCCCTTCTCAAAGGAGTAGACGGTGGCATCAGGACACACCTGTGTCCCAGCAGCTGGGTGCCCAGCCGGGAGCAGGAGCAGGGCTGGGGCTGCTCCCAAAGTTGCCCCGCCCCAATGCCAGAGCCGGACATATGCTGAGGGGGGGCTGGATCAGGCTTTATTGTCCAGCTGCATGCCAGGAGTGAGCACAAAATCTACCTGCATTCTCTGCAGCATGCCATCCTGGAGCAGAGCCATTGCCAAAGGAAGCCGTGAGCCCGTGCCAAGCCAGTGCCGGAGTGGGATCCTAGCAGCACCTGTGGAAGCCGGGAGAGAGGAGCCCACCTGGAGCAGGTTCGTGCAGGATTAATCATCCCGTGGCTTCCCACCAGGGTCCTGTTGCTTCCAAAAGGCCCCACAGTGTCACTGTGGCCCCTCGGTTCCACCAGGTTCCATAGCGTCACTGTGGTGCCCAGGGTTCCGTCAGCTTCGCCAGCATCCCCACGGTCTGCAGAGCTCCCAGAGGTTCTGTGGTGTCACAGAGGAGGCAGGGTTGCATCAGGTTCCATAGCATCACCACGGTCTCCAGGGCTCCAAGAGCTTCTGTGGTGTCACAGAGGAGGCAGGGTTGCATCAGGTTCAATAGCATCAGCACGGTCTCCAGGGCTCCCCTGAGCTTCTGTGGTGGTGTCACAGAGGAGCCAGGCTTCCTTGTAGTTCCCCAGCATCACAAAGGCTCTCCTGGGAGCCACGGGTCACAAAGCACCGTGGGCTCTGTGCAGCCCCGCTGTGTCACAATGGCCGCTGGCTTCCACGAGCCCCCGCAGTGTCCCAGTGGGCCCCGTGGCTTTAGGAGTGGGTGGCTGGGAGTTGGTGCCAGCGGCTGGGGGAGCAGCAGCAGGGACTGTGTGTGGACAGTGCCATGGCCACTTGTGTGGCCACTGGTGTCTCTGTGCCAGGCACAGCCGTGGTGTGTAACACCGGCTCTGGGTCCTTTGGCTGTGCAGGTGGCAGTCACGGCCTGGAGCAGGGCTGCTCCCGGGGGACAGCCTGGGGCAGGAGGCTGCTGGAGATTCATTCCCCACACTCCTTGTCATGAGGTGCTCAGAGTGATTGGAAAGGCTGTTGGCAGCAGGCAGTTCTCTGAGTTCAAGCTGTGGAGCTGTCAGCGGGAATGCAAAGGCCAAGCTGGTGAGCCTTTTGTCCTGGTGCCTTTAGTGTGTGAGCAGTCCCTGGTGCCGTTGTCTTTGGATCCTGAGTGTGGGAGAGGCAAGGCTTAGGATGGTGCGTAGAGCTGAGAAGGAAAGTGCCGAGAGCAGCGTGTGTGCTGCTGCTTTGAGGGGTGCAGTTGAAGTTGTAGGCAGCAAGAGCTTTCTCAGCTGGCCCTTTTGTGAGCTCTGCTTTTGCCAGATGACTTCCATCTTACCCTCTTACCATCTTAGCCTCTCATTTTTGCATATCCCAAACCCCCTTCCAAACATCCAGCAGCTGCTTGTAAAGAAGAAGTCCTAGAACAAAAAGCCAGTGCTGCCTTTCATAGCCCCTTTGCTGTCTATGAAGTAGAGGAAAGAAGCTAGTGAGACGCACTTTCTTTCTCAACTCCATAGAGCGCATCCTTCTCTCAAGGTGGCAGAGTCCTTGGCGGAAGTGAAGCATCTGCAGCTGCAGTTCAGACTGAGAGATGTGCCAGGACAGGAGACATTTGCTGACCTTCCCTGTTCCCTGTGCAACATGATTCTCGCATCCCAGTCACTTTCACATACCTTCGGTATCCCTGAGTCCAAGCAGCTAAAGCTCACAGAGACAGAAGTGTCAGGAAGGAAAACGTTCCAAAAGCACCCCCTTCTCTTATCAGCATATAAATTGTGCACAACAGGCTGCGGCACCGAACCTTCCTTCTCAGATAGACATGCCATCACACTTTTCACTCTTGCAGCTCGGTTGAAAAGCTCCAGCAGCTGCTCCCGCAATAGCAAAAGGTTCTAGAAGTGAAAGCCAGTTTGGGGCTGCACCTTCTCCTTGCCGCATGTAAGCCACACCAAACTCCCTGATGCACTCTGTCCTCCCCTTCTCAAAGGAGTAGACGGTGGCATCAGGACACACCTGTGTCCCAGCAGCTGGGTGCCCAGCCGGGAGCAGGAGCAGGGCTGGGGCTGCTCCCAAAGTTGCCCCGCCCCAATGCCAGAGCCGGACATATGCTGAGGGGGGGCTGGATCAGGCTTTATTGTCCAGCTGCATGCCAGGAGTGAGCACAAAATCTACCTGCATTCTCTGCAGCATGCCATCCTGGAGCAGAGCCATTGCCAAAGGAAGCCGTGAGCCCGTGCCAAGCCAGTGCCGGAGTGGGATCCTAGCAGCACCTGTGGAAGCCGGGAGAGAGGAGCCCACCTGGAGCAGGTTCGTGCAGGATTAATCATCCCGTGGCTTCCCACCAGGGTCCTGTTGCTTCCAAAAGGCCCCACAGTGTCACTGTGGCCCCTCGGTTCCACCAGGTTCCATAGCGTCACTGTGGTGCCCAGGGTTCCGTCAGCTTCGCCAGCATCCCCACGGTCTGCAGAGCTCCCCGAGCTTCTGTGGTGTCACAGTGGAGGCAGGGTTGCATCAGGTTCCATAGCATCAGCACGGTCTCCAGGGCTCCCAGAGGTTCTGTGGTGTCACAGTGGAGGCAGGGTTGCATCAGGTTCCATAGCATCACCACAGTCTCCAGGGCTCCCTGAGCTTCTGTGGTGTCACAGTGGAGGCAGGGTTGCATCAGGTTCCATAGCATCAGCACGGTCTCCAGAGCTCCCAGAGGTTCTGTGGTGTCACAGAGGAGGCAGGGTTGCATCAGGTTCAATAGCATCAGCACGGCCTCCAGGGCTCCCCTGAGCTTCTGTGGTGGTGTCACAGAGGAGCCAGGCTTCCTTGTAGTTCCCCAGCATCACAAAGGCTCTCCTGGGAGCCACGGGTCACAAAGCACCGTGGGCTCTGTGCAGCCCCGCTGTGTCACATGGGCCGCTGGCTTCCACGAGCCCCCGCAGTGTCCCAGTGGGCCCCGTGGCTTTAGGAGTGGGTGGCTGGGAGTTGGTGCCAGCGGCTGGGGGAGCAGCAGCAGGGACTGTGTGTGGACAGTGCCATGGCCACTTGTGTGGCCACTGGTGTCTCTGTGCCAGGCACAGCCGTGGTGTGTAACACCGGCTCTGGGTCCTTTGGCTGTGCAGGTGGCAGTCACAGCCTGGAGCAGGGCTGCTCCCGGGGGACAGCCTGGGGCAGGAGGCTGCTGGAGATTCATTCCCCACACTCCTTGTCATGAGGTGCTCAGAGTGATTGGAAAGGCTGTTGGCAGCAGGCAGTTCTCTGGGTTCAAGCTGTGGAGCTGTCAGCGGGAATGCAAAGGCCAAGCTGGTGAGCCTTTTGTCCTGGTGCCTTTAGTGTGTGAGCAGTCCCTGGTGCCGTTGTCTTTGGATCCTGAGTGTGGGAGAGGCAAGGCTTAGGATGGTGCGTAGAGCTGAGAAGGAAAGTGCCGAGAGCAGCATGTGTGCTGCTGCTTTGAGGGGTGCAGTTGAAGTTGTAGGCAGCAAGAGCTTTCTCAGCTGGCCCTTTTGTGAGCTCTGCTTTTGCCAGATGACTTCCATCTTACCCTCTTACCATCTTAGCCTCTCATTTTTGCATATCCCAAACCCCCTTCCAAACATCCAGCAGCTGCTTGTAAAGAAGAAGTCCTAGAACAAAAAGCCAGTGCTGCCTTTCATAGCCCCTTTGCTGTCTATGAAGTAGAGGAAAGAAGCTAGTGAGACGCACTTTCTTTCTCAACTCCATAGAGCGCATCCTTCTCTCAAGGTGGCAGAGTCCTTGGCGGAAGTGAAGCATCTGCAGCTGCAGTTCAGACTGAGAGATGTGCCAGGACAGGAAACATTTGCTGACCTTCCCTGTTCCCTGTGCAACATGATTCTCGCATCCCAGTCACTTTCACATACCTTCGGTATCCCTGAGTCCAAGCAGCTAAAGCTCACAGAGACAGAAGTGTCAGGAAGGAAAACGTTGCAAAAGCACCCCCTTCTCTTATCAGCATATAAATTGTGCACAACAGGCTGCGGCACCGAACCTTCCTTCTCAGATAGACATGCCATCACACTTTTCACTCTTGCAGCTCGGTTGAAAAGCTCCAGCAGCTGCTCCCGCAATAGCAAAAGGTTCTAGAAGTGAAAGCCAGTTTGGGGCTGCACCTTCTCCTTGCCGCATGTAAGCCACACCAAACTCCCTGATGCACTCTGTCCTCCCCTTCTCAAAGGAGTAGACGGTGGCATCAGGACACACCTGTGTCCCAGCAGCTGGGTGCCCAGCCGGGAGCAGGAGCAGGGCTGGGGCTGCTCCCAAAGTTGCCCCGCCCCAATGCCAGAGCCGGACATATGCTGAGGGGGGGCTGGATCAGGCTTTATTGTCCAGCTGCATGCCAGGAGTGAGCACAAAATCTACCTGCATTCTCTGCAGCATGCCATCCTGGAGCAGAGCCATTGCCAAAGGAAGCCGTGAGCCCGTGCCAAGCCAGTGCCGGAGTGGGATCCTAGCAGCACCTGTGGAAGCCGGGAGAGAGGAGCCCACCTGGAGCAGGTTCGTGCAGGATTAATCATCCCGTGGCTTCCCACCAGGGTCCTGTTGCTTCCAAAAGGCCCCACAGTGTCACTGTGGCCCCTCGGTTCCACCAGGTTCCATAGCGTCACTGTGGTGCCCAGGGTTCCGTCAGCTTCGCCAGCATCCCCACGGTCTGCAGAGCTCCCCGAGCTTCTGTGGTGTCACAGTGGAGGCAGGGTTGCATCAGGTTCCATAGCATCAGCACGGTCTCCAGGGCTCCCAGAGGTTCTGTGGTGTCACAGTGGAGGCAGGGTTGCATCAGGTTCCATAGCATCACCACAGTCTCCAGGGCTCCCTGAGCTTCTGTGGTGTCACAGTGGAGGCAGGGTTGCATCAGGTTCCATAGCATCAGCACGGTCTCCAGGGCTCCCCTGAGCTTCTGTGGTGGTGTCACAGAGGAGCCAGGCTTCCTTGTAGTTCCCCAGCATCACAAAGGCTCTCCTGGGAGCCACGGGTCACAAAGCACCGTGGGCTCTGTGCAGCCCCGCTGTGTCACAATGGCCGCTGGCTTCCACGAGCCCCCGCAGTGTCCCAGTGGGCCCCGTGGCTTTAGGAGTGGGTGGCTGGGAGTTGGTGCCAGCGGCTGGGGGAGCAGCAGCAGGGACTGTGTGTGGACAGTGCCATGGCCACTTGTGTGGCCACTGGTGTCTCTGTGCCAGGCACAGCCGTGGTGTGTAACACCGGCTCTGGGTCCTTTGGCTGTGCAGGTGGCAGTCACGGCCTGGAGCAGGGCTGCTCCCGGGGGACAGCCTGGGGCAGGAGGCTGCTGGAGATTCATTCCCCACACTCCTTGTCATGAGGTGCTCAGAGTGATTGGAAAGGCTGTTGGCAGCAGGCAGTTCTCTGGGTTCAAGCTGTGGAGCTGTCAGCGGGAATGCAAAGGCCAAGCTGGTGAGCCTTTTGTCCTGGTGCCTTTAGTGTGTGAGCAGTCCCTGGTGCCGTTGTCTTTGGATCCTGAGTGTGGGAGAGGCAAGGCTTAGGATGGTGCGTAGAGCTGAGAAGGAAAGTGCCGAGAGCAGCGTGTGTGCTGCTGCTTTGAGGGGTGCAGTTGAAGTTGTAGGCAGCAAGAGCTTTCTCAGCTGGCCCTTTTGTGAGCTCTGCTTTTGCCAGATGACTTCCATCTTACCCTCTTACCATCTTAGCCTCTCATTTTTGCATATCCCAAACCCCCTTCCAAACATCCAGCAGCTGCTTGTAAAGAAGAAGTCCTAGAACAAAAAGCCAGTGCTGCCTTTCATAGCCCCTTTGCTGTCTATGAAGTAGAGGAAAGAAGCTAGTGAGACGCACTTTCTTTCTCAACTCCATAGAGCGCATCCTTCTCTCAAGGTGGCAGAGTCCTTGGCGGAAGTGAAGCATCTGCAGCTGCAGTTCAGACTGAGAGATGTGCCAGGACAGGAAACATTTGCTGACCTTCCCTGTTCCCTGTGCAACATGATTCTCGCATCCCAGTCACTTTCACATACCTTCGGTATCCCTGAGTCCAAGCAGCTAAAGCTCACAGAGACAGAAGTGTCAGGAAGGAAAACGTTCCAAAAGCACCCCCTTCTCTTATCAGCATATAAATTGTGCACAACAGGCTGCGGCACCGAACCTTCCTTCTCAGATAGACATGCCATCACACTTTTCACTCTTGCAGCTCGGTTGAAAAGCTCCAGCAGCTGCTCCCGCAATAGCAAAAGGTTCTAGAAGTGAAAGCCAGTTTGGGGCTGCACCTTCTCCTTGCCGCATGTAAGCCACACCAAACTCCCTGATGCACTCTGTCCTCCCCTTCTCAAAGGAGTAGACGGTGGCATCAGGACACACCTGTGTCCCAGCAGCTGGGTGCCCAGCCGGGAGCAGGAGCAGGGCTGGGGCTGCTCCCAAAGTTGCCCCGCCCCAATGCCAGAGCCGGACATATGCTGAGGGGGGGCTGGATCAGGCTTTATTGTCCAGCTGCATGCCAGGAGTGAGCACAAAATCTACCTGCATTCTCTGCAGCATGCCATCCTGGAGCAGAGCCATTGCCAAAGGAAGCCGTGAGCCCGTGCCAAGCCAGTGCCGGAGTGGGATCCTAGCAGCACCTGTGGAAGCCGGGAGAGAGGAGCCCACCTGGAGCAGGTTCGTGCAGGATTAATCATCCCGTGGCTTCCCACCAGGGTCCTGTTGCTTCCAAAAGGCCCCACAGTGTCACTGTGGCCCCTCGGTTCCACCAGGTTCCATAGCGTCACTGTGGTGCCCAGGGTTCCGTCAGCTTCGCCAGCATCCCCACGGTCTGCAGAGCTCCCAGAGGTTCTGTGGTGTCACAGAGGAGGCAGGGTTGCATCAGGTTCCATAGCATCACCACGGTCTCCAGGGCTCCAAGAGCTTCTGTGGTGTCACAGAGGAGGCAGGGTTGCATCAGGTTCAATAGCATCAGCACAGTCTCCAGGGCTCCCCTGAGCTTCTGTGGTGGTGTCACAGAGGAGCCAGGCTTCCTTGTAGTTCCCCAGCATCACAAAGGCTCTCCTGGGAGCCACGGGTCACAAAGCACCGTGGGCTCTGTGCAGCCCCGCTGTGTCACAATGGCCGCTGGCTTCCACGAGCCCCCGCAGTGTCCCAGTGGGCCCCGTGGCTTTAGGAGTGGCTGGCTGGGAGTTGGTGCCAGCGGCTGGGGGAGCAGCAGCAGGGACTGTGTGTGGACAGTGCCATGGCCACTTGTGTGGCCACTGGTGTCTCTGTGCCAGGCACAGCCGTGGTGTGTAACACCGGCTCTGGGTCCTTTGGCTGTGCAGGTGGCAGTCACGGCCTGGAGCAGGGCTGCTCCCGGGGGACAGCCTGGGGCAGGAGGCTGCTGGAGATTCATTCCCCACACTCCTTGTCATGAGGTGCTCAGAGTGATTGGAAAGGCTGTTGGCAGCAGGCAGTTCTCTGGGTTCAAGCTGTGGAGCTGTCAGCGGGAATGCAAAGGCCAAGCTGGTGAGCCTTTTGTCCTGGTGCCTTTAGTGTGTGAGCAGTCCCTGGTGCCGTTGTCTTTGGATCCTGAGTGTGGGAGAGGCAAGGCTTAGGATGGTGCGTAGAGCTGAGAAGGAAAGTGCCGAGAGCAGCGTGTGTGCTGCTGCTTTGAGGGGTGCAGTTGAAGTTGTAGGCAGCAAGAGCTTTCTCAGCTGGCCCTTTTGTGAGCTCTGCTTTTGCCAGATGACTTCCATCTTACCCTCTTACCATCTTAGCCTCTCATTTTTGCATATCCCAAACCCCCTTCCAAACATCCAGCAGCTGCTTGTAAAGAAGAAGTCCTAGAACAAAAAGCCAGTGCTGCCTTTCATAGCCCCTTTGCTGTCTATGAAGTAGAGGAAAGAAGCTAGTGAGACGCACTTTCTTTCTCAACTCCATAGAGCGCATCCTTCTCTCAAGGTGGCAGAGTCCTTGGCGGAAGTGAAGCATCTGCAGCTGCAGTTCAGACTGAGAGATGTGCCAGGACAGGAAACATTTGCTGACCTTCCCTGTTCCCTGTGCAACATGATTCTCGCATCCCAGTCACTTTCACATACCTTCGGTATCCCTGAGTCCAAGCAGCTAAAGCTCACAGAGACAGAAGTGTCAGGAAGGAAAACGTTGCAAAAGCACCCCCTTCTCTTATCAGCATATAAATTGTGCACAACAGGCTGCGGCACCGAACCTTCCTTCTCAGATAGACATGCCATCACACTTTTCACTCTTGCAGCTCGGTTGAAAAGCTCCAGCAGCTGCTCCCGCAATAGCAAAAGGTTCTAGAAGTGAAAGCCAGTTTGGGGCTGCACCTTCTCCTTGCCGCATGTAAGCCACACCAAACTCCCTGATGCACTCTGTCCTCCCCTTCTCAAAGGAGTAGACAGTGGCATCAGGACACACCTGTGTCCCAGCAGCTGGGTGCCCAGCCGGGAGCAGGAGCAGGGCTGGGGCTGCTCCCAAAGTTGCCCCGCCCCAATGCCAGAGCCGGACATATGCTGAGGGGGGGCTGGATCAGGCTTTATTGTCCAGCTGCATGCCAGGAGTGAGCACAAAATCTACCTGCATTCTCTGCAGCATGCCATCCTGGAGCAGAGCCATTGCCAAAGGAAGCCGTGAGCCCGTGCCAAGCCAGTGCCGGAGTGGGATCCTAGCAGCACCTGTGGAAGCCGGGAGAGAGGAGCCCACCTGGAGCAGGTTCGTGCAGGATTAATCATCCCGTGGCTTCCCACCAGGGTCCTGTTGCTTCCAAAAGGCCCCACAGTGTCACTGTGGCCCCTCGGTTCCACCAGGTTCCATAGCGTCACTGTGGTGCCCAGGGTTCCGTCAGCTTCACCAGCATCCCCACGGTCTGCAGAGCTCCCAGAGGTTCTGTGGTGTCACAGAGGAGGCAGGGTTGCATCAGGTTCCATAGCATCACCACGGTCTCCAGGGCTCCAAGAGCTTCTGTGGTGTCACAGAGGAGGCAGGGTTGCATCAGGTTCAATAGCATCAGCACAGTCTCCAGGGCTCCCCTGAGCTTCTGTGGTGGTGTCACAGAGGAGCCAGGCTTCCTTGTAGTTCCCCAGCATCACAAAGGCTCTCCTGGGAGCCACGGGTCACAAAGCACCGTGGGCTCTGTGCAGCCCCGCTGTGTCACAATGGCCGCTGGCTTCCACGAGCCCCCGCAGTGTCCCAGTGGGCCCCGTGGCTTTAGGAGTGGCTGGCTGGGAGTTGGTGCCAGCGGCTGGGGGAGCAGCAGCAGGGACTGTGTGTGGACAGTGCCATGGCCACTTGTGTGGCCACTGGTGTCTCTGTGCCAGGCACAGCCGTGGTGTGTAACACCGGCTCTGGGTCCTTTGGCTGTGCAGGTGGCAGTCACGGCCTGGAGCAGGGCTGCTCCCGGGGGACAGCCTGGGGCAGGAGGCTGCTGGAGATTCATTCCCCACACTCCTTGTCATGAGGTGCTCAGAGTGATTGGAAAGGCTGTTGGCAGCAGGCAGTTCTCTGGGTTCAAGCTGTGGAGCTGTCAGCGGGAATGCAAAGGCCAAGCTGGTGAGCCTTTTGTCCTGGTGCCTTTAGTGTGTGAGCAGTCCCTGGTGCCGTTGTCTTTGGATCCTGAGTGTGGGAGAGGCAAGGCTTAGGATGGTGCGTAGAGCTGAGAAGGAAAGTGCCGAGAGCAGCGTGTGTGCTGCTGCTTTGAGGGGTGCAGTTGAAGTTGTAGGCAGCAAGAGCTTTCTCAGCTGGCCCTTTTGTGAGCTCTGCTTTTGCCAGATGACTTCCATCTTACCCTCTTACCATCTTAGCCTCTCATTTTTGCATATCCCAAACCCCCTTCCAAACATCCAGCAGCTGCTTGTAAAGAAGAAGTCCTAGAACAAAAAGCCAGTGCTGCCTTTCATAGCCCCTTTGCTGTCTATGAAGTAGAGGAAAGAAGCTAGTGAGACGCACTTTCTTTCTCAACTCCATAGAGCGCATCCTTCTCTCAAGGTGGCAGAGTCCTTGGCGGAAGTGAAGCATCTGCAGCTGCAGTTCAGACTGAGAGATGTGCCAGGACAGGAAACATTTGCTGACCTTCCCTGTTCCCTGTGCAACATGATTCTCGCATCCCAGTCACTTTCACATACCTTCGGTATCCCTGAGTCCAAGCAGCTAAAGCTCACAGAGACAGAAGTGTCAGGAAGGAAAACGTTCCAAAAGCACCCCCTTCTCTTATCAGCATATAAATTGTGCACAACAGGCTGCGGCACCGAACCTTCCTTCTCAGATAGACATGCCATCACACTTTTCACTCTTGCAGCTCGGTTGAAAAGCTCCAGCAGCTGCTCCCGCAATAGCAAAAGGTTCTAGAAGTGAAAGCCAGTTTGGGGCTGCACCTTCTCCTTGCCGCATGTAAGCCACACCAAACTCCCTGATGCACTCTGTCCTCCCCTTCTCAAAGGAGTAGACGGTGGCATCAGGACACACCTGTGTCCCAGCAGCTGGGTGCCCAGCCGGGAGCAGGAGCAGGGCTGGGGCTGCTCCCAAAGTTGCCCCGCCCCAATGCCAGAGCCGGACATATGCTGAGGGGGGGCTGGATCAGGCTTTATTGTCCAGCTGCATGCCAGGAGTGAGCACAAAATCTACCTGCATTCTCTGCAGCATGCCATCCTGGAGCAGAGCCATTGCCAAAGGAAGCCGTGAGCCCGTGCCAAGCCAGTGCCGGAGTGGGATCCTAGCAGCACCTGTGGAAGCCGGGAGAGAGGAGCCCACCTGGAGCAGGTTCGTGCAGGATTAATCATCCCGTGGCTTCCCACCAGGGTCCTGTTGCTTCCAAAAGGCCCCACAGTGTCACTGTGGCCCCTCGGTTCCACCAGGTTCCATAGCGTCACTGTGGTGCCCAGGGTTCCGTCAGCTTCGCCAGCATCCCCACGGTCTGCAGAGCTCCCCGAGCTTCTGTGGTGTCACAGTGGAGGCAGGGTTGCATCAGGTTCCATAGCATCAGCACGGTCTCCAGGGCTCCCAGAGGTTCTGTGGTGTCACAGTGGAGGCAGGGTTGCATCAGGTTCCATAGCATCACCACAGTCTCCAGGGCTCCCTGAGCTTCTGTGGTGTCACAGTGGAGGCAGGGTTGCATCAGGTTCCATAGCATCAGCACGGTCTCCAGGGCTCCCAGAGGTTCTGTGGTGTCACAGAGGAGGCAGGGTTGCATCAGGTTCCATAGCATCAGCACGGTCTCCAGGGCTCCAAGAGCTTCTGTGTTGTCACAGAGGAGGCAGGGTTGCATCAGGTTCAATAGCATCAGCACAGTCTCAAGGGCTCCCCTGAGCTTCTGTGGTGGTGTCACAGAGGAGCCAGGCTTCCTTGTAGTTCCCCAGCATCACAAAGGCTCTCCTGGGAGCCACGGGTCACAAAGCACCGTGGGCTCTGTGCAGCCCCGCTGTGTCACAATGGCCGCTGGCTTCCACGAGCCCCCGCAGTGTCCCAGTGGGCCCCGTGGCTTTAGGAGTGGGTGGCTGGGAGTTGGTGCCAGCGGCTGGGGGAGCAGCAGCAGGGACTGTGTGTGGACAGTGCCATGGCCACTTGTGTGGCCACTGGTGTCTCTGTGCCAGGCACAGCCGTGGTGTGTAACACCGGCTCTGGGTCCTTTGGCTGTGCAGGTGGCAGTCACAGCCTGGAGCAGGGCTGCTCCCGGGGGACAGCCTGGGGCAGGAGGCTGCTGGAGATTCATTCCCCACACTCCTTGTCATGAGGTGCTCAGAGTGATTGGAAAGGCTGTTGGCAGCAGGCAGTTCTCTGGGTTCAAGCTGTGGAGCTGTCAGCGGGAATGCAAAGGCCAAGCTGGTGAGCCTTTTGTCCTGGTGCCTTTAGTGTGTGAGCAGTCCCTGGTGCCGTTGTCTTTGGATCCTGAGTGTGGGAGAGGCAAGGCTTAGGATGGTGCGTAGAGCTGAGAAGGAAAGTGCCGAGAGCAGCGTGTGTGCTGCTGCTTTGAGGGGTGCAGTTGAAGTTGTAGGCAGCAAGAGCTTTCTCAGCTGGCCCTTTTGTGAGCTCTGCTTTTGCCAGATGACTTCCATCTTACCCTCTTACCATCTTAGCCTCTCATTTTTGCATATCCCAAACCCCCTTCCAAACATCCAGCAGCTGCTTGTAAAGAAGAAGTCCTAGAACAAAAAGCCAGTGCTGCCTTTCATAGCCCCTTTGCTGTCTATGAAGTAGAGGAAAGAAGCTAGTGAGACGCACTTTCTTTCTCAACTCCATAGAGCGCATCCTTCTCTCAAGGTGGCAGAGTCCTTGGCGGAAGTGAAGCATCTGCAGCTGCAGTTCAGACTGAGAGATGTGCCAGGACAGGAAACATTTGCTGACCTTCCCTGTTCCCTGTGCAACATGATTCTCGCATCCCAGTCACTTTCACATACCTTCGGTATCCCTGAGTCCAAGCAGCTAAAGCTCACAGAGACAGAAGTGTCAGGAAGGAAAACGTTGCAAAAGCACCCCCTTCTCTTATCAGCATATAAATTGTGCACAACAGGCTGCGGCACCGAACCTTCCTTCTCAGATAGACATGCCATCACACTTTTCACTCTTGCAGCTCGGTTGAAAAGCTCCAGCAGCTGCTCCCGCAATAGCAAAAGGTTCTAGAAGTGAAAGCCAGTTTGGGGCTGCACCTTCTCCTTGCCGCATGTAAGCCACACCAAACTCCCTGATGCACTCTGTCCTCCCCTTCTCAAAGGAGTAGACGGTGGCATCAGGACACACCTGTGTCCCAGCAGCTGGGTGCCCAGCCGGGAGCAGGAGCAGGGCTGGGGCTGCTCCCAAAGTTGCCCCGCCCCAATGCCAGAGCCGGACATATGCTGAGGGGGGGCTGGATCAGGCTTTATTGTCCAGCTGCATGCCAGGAGTGAGCACAAAATCTACCTGCATTCTCTGCAGCATGCCATCCTGGAGCAGAGCCATTGCCAAAGGAAGCCGTGAGCCCGTGCCAAGCCAGTGCCGGAGTGGGATCCTAGCAGCACCTGTGGAAGCCGGGAGAGAGGAGCCCACCTGGAGCAGGTTCGTGCAGGATTAATCATCCCGTGGCTTCCCACCAGGGTCCTGTTGCTTCCAAAAGGCCCCACAGTGTCACTGTGGCCCCTCGGTTCCACCAGGTTCCATAGCGTCACTGTGGTGCCCAGGGTTCCGTCAGCTTCGCCAGCATCCCCACGGTCTGCAGAGCTCCCCGAGCTTCTGTGGTGTCACAGTGGAGGCAGGGTTGCATCAGGTTCCATAGCATCAGCACGGTCTCCAGGGCTCCCAGAGGTTCTGTGGTGTCACAGTGGAGGCAGGGTTGCATCAGGTTCCATAGCATCACCACAGTCTCCAGGGCTCCCTGAGCTTCTGTGGTGTCACAGTGGAGGCAGGGTTGCATCAGGTTCCATAGCATCAGCACGGTCTCCAGGGCTCCCAGAGGTTCTGTGGTGTCACAGAGGAGGCAGGGTTGCATCAGGTTCCATAGCATCAGCACGGTCTCCAGGGCTCCAAGAGCTTCTGTGTTGTCACAGAGGAGGCAGGGTTGCATCAGGTTCAATAGCATCAGCACAGTCTCAAGGGCTCCCCTGAGCTTCTGTGGTGGTGTCACAGAGGAGCCAGGCTTCCTTGTAGTTCCCCAGCATCACAAAGGCTCTCCTGGGAGCCACGGGTCACAAAGCACCGTGGGCTCTGTGCAGCCCCGCTGTGTCACAATGGCCGCTGGCTTCCACGAGCCCCCGCAGTGTCCCAGTGGGCCCCGTGGCTTTAGGAGTGGGTGGCTGGGAGTTGGTGCCAGCGGCTGGGGGAGCAGCAGCAGGGACTGTGTGTGGACAGTGCCATGGCCACTTGTGTGGCCACTGGTGTCTCTGTGCCAGGCACAGCCGTGGTGTGTAACACCGGCTCTGGGTCCTTTGGCTGTGCAGGTGGCAGTCACAGCCTGGAGCAGGGCTGCTCCCGGGGGACAGCCTGGGGCAGGAGGCTGCTGGAGATTCATTCCCCACACTCCTTGTCATGAGGTGCTCAGAGTGATTGGAAAGGCTGTTGGCAGCAGGCAGTTCTCTGGGTTCAAGCTGTGGAGCTGTCAGCGGGAATGCAAAGGCCAAGCTGGTGAGCCTTTTGTCCTGGTGCCTTTAGTGTGTGAGCAGTCCCTGGTGCCGTTGTCTTTGGATCCTGAGTGTGGGAGAGGCAAGGCTTAGGATGGTGCGTAGAGCTGAGAAGGAAAGTGCCGAGAGCAGCGTGTGTGCTGCTGCTTTGAGGGGTGCAGTTGAAGTTGTAGGCAGCAAGAGCTTTCTCAGCTGGCCCTTTTGTGAGCTCTGCTTTTGCCAGATGACTTCCATCTTACCCTCTTACCATCTTAGCCTCTCATTTTTGCATATCCCAAACCCCCTTCCAAACATCCAGCAGCTGCTTGTAAAGAAGAAGTCCTAGAACAAAAAGCCAGTGCTGCCTTTCATAGCCCCTTTGCTGTCTATGAAGTAGAGGAAAGAAGCTAGTGAGACGCACTTTCTTTCTCAACTCCATAGAGCGCATCCTTCTCTCAAGGTGGCAGAGTCCTTGGCGGAAGTGAAGCATCTGCAGCTGCAGTTCAGACTGAGAGATGTGCCAGGACAGGAAACATTTGCTGACCTTCCCTGTTCCCTGTGCAACATGATTCTCGCATCCCAGTCACTTTCACATACCTTCGGTATCCCTGAGTCCAAGCAGCTAAAGCTCACAGAGACAGAAGTGTCAGGAAGGAAAACGTTCCAAAAGCACCCCCTTCTCTTATCAGCATATAAATTGTGCACAACAGGCTGCGGCACCGAACCTTCCTTCTCAGATAGACATGCCATCACACTTTTCACTCTTGCAGCTCGGTTGAAAAGCTCCAGCAGCTGCTCCCGCAATAGCAAAAGGTTCTAGAAGTGAAAGCCAGTTTGGGGCTGCACCTTCTCCTTGCCGCATGTAAGCCACACCAAACTCCCTGATGCACTCTGTCCTCCCCTTCTCAAAGGAGTAGACGGTGGCATCAGGACACACCTGTGTCCCAGCAGCTGGGTGCCCAGCCGGGAGCAGGAGCAGGGCTGGGGCTGCTCCCAAAGTTGCCCCGCCCCAATGCCAGAGCCGGACATATGCTGAGGGGGGGCTGGATCAGGCTTTATTGTCCAGCTGCATGCCAGGAGTGAGCACAAAATCTACCTGCATTCTCTGCAGCATGCCATCCTGGAGCAGAGCCATTGCCAAAGGAAGCCGTGAGCCCGTGCCAAGCCAGTGCCGGAGTGGGATCCTAGCAGCACCTGTGGAAGCCGGGAGAGAGGAGCCCACCTGGAGCAGGTTCGTGCAGGATTAATCATCCCGTGGCTTCCCACCAGGGTCCTGTTGCTTCCAAAAGGCCCCACAGTGTCACTGTGGCCCCTCGGTTCCACCAGGTTCCATAGCGTCACTGTGGTGCCCAGGGTTCCGTCAGCTTCGCCAGCATCCCCACGGTCTGCAGAGCTCCCCGAGCTTCTGTGGTGTCACAGTGGAGGCAGGGTTGCATCAGGTTCCATAGCATCAGCACGGTCTCCAGGGCTCCCAGAGGTTCTGTGGTGTCACAGTGGAGGCAGGGTTGCATCAGGTTCCATAGCATCACCACAGTCTCCAGGGCTCCCTGAGCTTCTGTGGTGTCACAGTGGAGGCAGGGTTGCATCAGGTTCCATAGCATCAGCACGGTCTCCAGGGCTCCAAGAGCTTCTGTGGTGTCACAGAGGAGGCAGGGTTGCATCAGGTTCCATAGCATCAGCACGGTCTCCAGGGCTCCCCTGAGCTTCTGTGGTGGTGTCACAGAGGAGCCAGGCTTCCTTGTAGTTCCCCAGCATCACAAAGGCTCTCCTGGGAGCCACCGGTCACAAAGCACCGTGGGCTCTGTGCAGCCCCGCTGTGTCACAATGGCCGCTGGCTTCCACGAGCCCCCGCAGTGTCCCAGTGGGCCCCGTGGCTTTAGGAGTGGGTGGCTGGGAGTTGGTGCCAGCGGCTGGGGGAGCAGCAGCAGGGACTGTGTGTGGACAGTGCCATGGCCACTTGTGTGGCCACTGGTGTCTCTGTGCCAGGCACAGCCGTGGTGTGTAACACCGGCTCTGGGTCCTTTGGCTGTGCAGGTGGCAGTCACGGCCTGGAGCAGGGCTGCTCCCGGGGGACAGCCTGGGGCAGGAGGCTGCTGGAGATTCATTCCCCACACTCCTTGTCATGAGGTGCTCAGAGTGATTGGAAAGGCTGTTGGCAGCAGGCAGTTCTCTGGGTTCAAGCTGTGGAGCTGTCAGCGGGAATGCAAAGGCCAAGCTGGTGAGCCTTTTGTCCTGGTGCCTTTAGTGTGTGAGCAGTCCCTGGTGCCGTTGTCTTTGGATCCTGAGTGTGGGAGAGGCAAGGCTTAGGATGGTGCGTAGAGCTGAGAAGGAAAGTGCCGAGAGCAGCGTGTGTGCTGCTGCTTTGAGGGGTGCAGTTGAAGTTGTAGGCAGCAAGAGCTTTCTCAGCTGGCCCTTTTGTGAGCTCTGCTTTTGCCAGATGACTTCCATCTTACCCTCTTACCATCTTAGCCTCTCATTTTTGCATATCCCAAACCCCCTTCCAAACATCCAGCAGCTGCTTGTAAAGAAGAAGTCCTAGAACAAAAAGCCAGTGCTGCCTTTCATAGCCCCTTTGCTGTCTATGAAGTAGAGGAAAGAAGCTAGTGAGACGCACTTTCTTTCTCAACTCCATAGAGCGCATCCTTCTCTCAAGGTGGCAGAGTCCTTGGCGGAAGTGAAGCATCTGCAGCTGCAGTTCAGACTGAGAGATGTGCCAGGACAGGAAACATTTGCTGACCTTCCCTGTTCCCTGTGCAACATGATTCTCGCATCCCAGTCACTTTCACATACCTTCGGTATCCCTGAGTCCAAGCAGCTAAAGCTCACAGAGACAGAAGTGTCAGGAAGGAAAACGTTCCAAAAGCACCCCCTTCTCTTATCAGCATATAAATTGTGCACAACAGGCTGCGGCACCGAACCTTCCTTCTCAGATAGACATGCCATCACACTTTTCACTCTTGCAGCTCGGTTGAAAAGCTCCAGCAGCTGCTCCCGCAATAGCAAAAGGTTCTAGAAGTGAAAGCCAGTTTGGGGCTGCACCTTCTCCTTGCCGCATGTAAGCCACACCAAACTCCCTGATGCACTCTGTCCTCCCCTTCTCAAAGGAGTAGACGGTGGCATCAGGACACACCTGTGTCCCAGCAGCTGGGTGCCCAGCCGGGAGCAGGAGCAGGGCTGGGGCTGCTCCCAAAGTTGCCCCGCCCCAATGCCAGAGCCGGACATATGCTGAGGGGGGGCTGGATCAGGCTTTATTGTCCAGCTGCATGCCAGGAGTGAGCACAAAATCTACCTGCATTCTCTGCAGCATGCCATCCTGGAGCAGAGCCATTGCCAAAGGAAGCCGTGAGCCCGTGCCAAGCCAGTGCCGGAGTGGGATCCTAGCAGCACCTGTGGAAGCCGGGAGAGAGGAGCCCACCTGGAGCAGGTTCGTGCAGGATTAATCATCCCGTGGCTTCCCACCAGGGTCCTGTTGCTTCCAAAAGGCCCCACAGTGTCACTGTGGCCCCTCGGTTCCACCAGGTTCCATAGCGTCACTGTGGTGCCCAGGGTTCCGTCAGCTTCGCCAGCATCCCCACGGTCTGCAGAGCTCCCCGAGCTTCTGTGGTGTCACAGTGGAGGCAGGGTTGCATCAGGTTCCATAGCATCAGCACGGTCTCCAGGGCTCCCAGAGGTTCTGTGGTGTCACAGTGGAGGCAGGGTTGCATCAGGTTCCATAGCATCACCACAGTCTCCAGGGCTCCCTGAGCTTCTGTGGTGTCACAGTGGAGGCAGGGTTGCATCAGGTTCCATAGCATCAGCACGGTCTCCAGGGCTCCCAGAGGTTCTGTGGTGTCACAGAGGAGGCAGGGTTGCATCAGGTTCCATAGCATCAGCACGGTCTCCAGGGCTCCCCTGAGCTTCTGTGGTGGTGTCACAGAGGAGCCAGGCTTCCTTGTAGTTCCCCAGCATCACAAAGGCTCTCCTGGGAGCCACGGGTCACAAAGCACCGTGGGCTCTGTGCAGCCCCGCTGTGTCACAATGGCCGCTGGCTTCCACGAGCCCCCGCAGTGTCCCAGTGGGCCCCGTGGCTTTAGGAGTGGGTGGCTGGGAGTTGGTGCCAGCGGCTGGGGGAGCAGCAGCAGGGACTGTGTGTGGACAGTGCCATGGCCACTTGTGTGGCCACTGGTGTCTCTGTGCCAGGCACAGCCGTGGTGTGTAACACCGGCTCTGGGTCCTTTGGCTGTGCAGGTGGCAGTCACGGCCTGGAGCAGGGCTGCTCCCGGGGGACAGCCTGGGGCAGGAGGCTGCTGGAGATTCATTCCCCACACTCCTTGTCATGAGGTGCTCAGAGTGATTGGAAAGGCTGTTGGCAGCAGGCAGTTCTCTGGGTTCAAGCTGTGGAGCTGTCAGCGGGAATGCAAAGGCCAAGCTGGTGAGCCTTTTGTCCTGGTGCCTTTAGTGTGTGAGCAGTCCCTGGTGCCGTTGTCTTTGGATCCTGAGTGTGGGAGAGGCAAGGCTTAGGATGGTGCGTAGAGCTGAGAAGGAAAGTGCCGAGAGCAGCGTGTGTGCTGCTGCTTTGAGGGGTGCAGTTGAAGTTGTAGGCAGCAAGAGCTTTCTCAGCTGGCCCTTTTGTGAGCTCTGCTTTTGCCAGATGACTTCCATCTTACCCTCTTACCATCTTAGCCTCTCATTTTTGCATATCCCAAACCCCCTTCCAAACATCCAGCAGCTGCTTGTAAAGAAGAAGTCCTAGAACAAAAAGCCAGTGCTGCCTTTCATAGCCCCTTTGCTGTCTATGAAGTAGAGGAAAGAAGCTAGTGAGACGCACTTTCTTTCTCAACTCCATAGAGCGCATCCTTCTCTCAAGGTGGCAGAGTCCTTGGCGGAAGTGAAGCATCTGCAGCTGCAGTTCAGACTGAGAGATGTGCCAGGACAGGAAACATTTGCTGACCTTCCCTGTTCCCTGTGCAACATGATTCTCGCATCCCAGTCACTTTCACATACCTTCGGTATCCCTGAGTCCAAGCAGCTAAAGCTCACAGAGACAGAAGTGTCAGGAAGGAAAACGTTGCAAAAGCACCCCCTTCTCTTATCAGCATATAAATTGTGCACAACAGGCTGCGGCACCGAACCTTCCTTCTCAGATAGACATGCCATCACACTTTTCACTCTTGCAGCTCGGTTGAAAAGCTCCAGCAGCTGCTCCCGCAATAGCAAAAGGTTCTAGAAGTGAAAGCCAGTTTGGGGCTGCACCTTCTCCTTGCCGCATGTAAGCCACACCAAACTCCCTGATGCACTCTGTCCTCCCCTTCTCAAAGGAGTAGACGGTGGCATCAGGACACACCTGTGTCCCAGCAGCTGGGTGCCCAGCCGGGAGCAGGAGCAGGGCTGGGGCTGCTCCCAAAGTTGCCCCGCCCCAATGCCAGAGCCGGACATATGCTGAGGGGGGGCTGGATCAGGCTTTATTGTCCAGCTGCATGCCAGGAGTGAGCACAAAATCTACCTGCATTCTCTGCAGCATGCCATCCTGGAGCAGAGCCATTGCCAAAGGAAGCCGTGAGCCCGTGCCAAGCCAGTGCCGGAGTGGGATCCTAGCAGCACCTGTGGAAGCCGGGAGAGAGGAGCCCACCTGGAGCAGGTTCGTGCAGGATTAATCATCCCGTGGCTTCCCACCAGGGTCCTGTTGCTTCCAAAAGGCCCCACAGTGTCACTGTGGCCCCTCGGTTCCACCAGGTTCCATAGCGTCACTGTGGTGCCCAGGGTTCCGTCAGCTTCGCCAGCATCCCCACGGTCTGCAGAGCTCCCCGAGCTTCTGTGGTGTCACAGTGGAGGCAGGGTTGCATCAGGTTCCATAGCATCAGCACGGTCTCCAGGGCTCCCAGAGGTTCTGTGGTGTCACAGTGGAGGCAGGGTTGCATCAGGTTCCATAGCATCACCACAGTCTCCAGGGCTCCCTGAGCTTCTGTGGTGTCACAGTGGAGGCAGGGTTGCATCAGGTTCCATAGCATCAGCACGGTCTCCAGGGCTCCCAGAGGTTCTGTGGTGTCACAGAGGAGGCAGGGTTGCATCAGGTTCCATAGCATCAGCACGGTCTCCAGGGCTCCAAGAGCTTCTGTGGTGTCACAGAGGAGGCAGGGTTGCATCAGGTTCAATAGCATCAGCACAGTCTCAAGGGCTCCCCTGAGCTTCTGTGGTGGTGTCACAGAGGAGCCAGGCTTCCTTGTAGTTCCCCAGCATCACAAAGGCTCTCCTGGGAGCCACGGGTCACAAAGCACCGTGGGCTCTGTGCAGCCCCGCTGTGTCACAATGGCCGCTGGCTTCCACGAGCCCCCGCAGTGTCCCAGTGGGCCCCGTGGCTTTAGGAGTGGGTGGCTGGGAGTTGGTGCCAGCGGCTGGGGGAGCAGCAGCAGGGACTGTGTGTGGACAGTGCCATGGCCACTTGTGTGGCCACTGGTGTCTCTGTGCCAGGCACAGCCGTGGTGTGTAACACCGGCTCTGGGTCCTTTGGCTGTGCAGGTGGCAGTCACAGCCTGGAGCAGGGCTGCTCCCGGGGGACAGCCTGGGGCAGGAGGCTGCTGGAGATTCATTCCCCACACTCCTTGTCATGAGGTGCTCAGAGTGATTGGAAAGGCTGTTGGCAGCAGGCAGTTCTCTGGGTTCAAGCTGTGGAGCTGTCAGCGGGAATGCAAAGGCCAAGCTGGTGAGCCTTTTGTCCTGGTGCCTTTAGTGTGTGAGCAGTCCCTGGTGCCGTTGTCTTTGGATCCTGAGTGTGGGAGAGGCAAGGCTTAGGATGGTGCGTAGAGCTGAGAAGGAAAGTGCCGAGAGCAGCGTGTGTGCTGCTGCTTTGAGGGGTGCAGTTGAAGTTGTAGGCAGCAAGAGCTTTCTCAGCTGGCCCTTTTGTGAGCTCTGCTTTTGCCAGATGACTTCCATCTTACCCTCTTACCATCTTAGCCTCTCATTTTTGCATATCCCAAACCCCCTTCCAAACATCCAGCAGCTGCTTGTAAAGAAGAAGTCCTAGAACAAAAAGCCAGTGCTGCCTTTCATAGCCCCTTTGCTGTCTATGAAGTAGAGGAAAGAAGCTAGTGAGACGCACTTTCTTTCTCAACTCCATAGAGCGCATCCTTCTCTCAAGGTGGCAGAGTCCTTGGCGGAAGTGAAGCATCTGCAGCTGCAGTTCAGACTGAGAGATGTGCCAGGACAGGAAACATTTGCTGACCTTCCCTGTTCCCTGTGCAACATGATTCTCGCATCCCAGTCACTTTCACATACCTTCGGTATCCCTGAGTCCAAGCAGCTAAAGCTCACAGAGACAGAAGTGTCAGGAAGGAAAACGTTCCAAAAGCACCCCCTTCTCTTATCAGCATATAAATTGTGCACAACAGGCTGCGGCACCGAACCTTCCTTCTCAGATAGACATGCCATCACACTTTTCACTCTTGCAGCTCGGTTGAAAAGCTCCAGCAGCTGCTCCCGCAATAGCAAAAGGTTCTAGAAGTGAAAGCCAGTTTGGGGCTGCACCTTCTCCTTGCCGCATGTAAGCCACACCAAACTCCCTGATGCACTCTGTCCTCCCCTTCTCAAAGGAGTAGACGGTGGCATCAGGACACACCTGTGTCCCAGCAGCTGGGTGCCCAGCCGGGAGCAGGAGCAGGGCTGGGGCTGCTCCCAAAGTTGCCCCGCCCCAATGCCAGAGCCGGACATATGCTGAGGGGGGGCTGGATCAGGCTTTATTGTCCAGCTGCATGCCAGGAGTGAGCACAAAATCTACCTGCATTCTCTGCAGCATGCCATCCTGGAGCAGAGCCATTGCCAAAGGAAGCCGTGAGCCCGTGCCAAGCCAGTGCCGGAGTGGGATCCTAGCAGCACCTGTGGAAGCCGGGAGAGAGGAGCCCACCTGGAGCAGGTTCGTGCAGGATTAATCATCCCGTGGCTTCCCACCAGGGTCCTGTTGCTTCCAAAAGGCCCCACAGTGTCACTGTGGCCCCTCGGTTCCACCAGGTTCCATAGCGTCACTGTGGTGCCCAGGGTTCCGTCAGCTTCGCCAGCATCCCCACGGTCTGCAGAGCTCCCCGAGCTTCTGTGGTGTCACAGTGGAGGCAGGGTTGCATCAGGTTCCATAGCATCAGCACGGTCTCCAGGGCTCCCAGAGGTTCTGTGGTGTCACAGTGGAGGCAGGGTTGCATCAGGTTCCATAGCATCACCACAGTCTCCAGGGCTCCCTGAGCTTCTGTGGTGTCACAGTGGAGGCAGGGTTGCATCAGGTTCCATAGCATCAGCACGGTCTCCAGGGCTCCCAGAGGTTCTGTGGTGTCACAGAGGAGGCAGGGTTGCATCAGGTTCCATAGCATCAGCACGGTCTCCAGGGCTCCAAGAGCTTCTGTGGTGTCACAGAGGAGGCAGGGTTGCATCAGGTTCAATAGCATCAGCACAGTCTCAAGGGCTCCCCTGAGCTTCTGTGGTGGTGTCACAGAGGAGCCAGGCTTCCTTGTAGTTCCCCAGCATCACAAAGGCTCTCCTGGGAGCCACGGGTCACAAAGCACCGTGGGCTCTGTGCAGCCCCGCTGTGTCACAATGGCCGCTGGCTTCCACGAGCCCCCGCAGTGTCCCAGTGGGCCCCGTGGCTTTAGGAGTGGGTGGCTGGGAGTTGGTGCCAGCGGCTGGGGGAGCAGCAGCAGGGACTGTGTGTGGACAGTGCCATGGCCACTTGTGTGGCCACTGGTGTCTCTGTGCCAGGCACAGCCGTGGTGTGTAACACCGGCTCTGGGTCCTTTGGCTGTGCAGGTGGCAGTCACGGCCTGGAGCAGGGCTGCTCCCGGGGGACAGCCTGGGGCAGGAGGCTGCTGGAGATTCATTCCCCACACTCCTTGTCATGAGGTGCTCAGAGTGATTGGAAAGGCTGTTGGCAGCAGGCAGTTCTCTGGGTTCAAGCTGTGGAGCTGTCAGCGGGAATGCAAAGGCCAAGCTGGTGAGCCTTTTGTCCTGGTGCCTTTAGTGTGTGAGCAGTCCCTGGTGCCGTTGTCTTTGGATCCTGAGTGTGGGAGAGGCAAGGCTTAGGATGGTGCGTAGAGCTGAGAAGGAAAGTGCCGAGAGCAGCGTGTGTGCTGCTGCTTTGAGGGGTGCAGTTGAAGTTGTAGGCAGCAAGAGCTTTCTCAGCTGGCCCTTTTGTGAGCTCTGCTTTTGCCAGATGACTTCCATCTTACCCTCTTACCATCTTAGCCTCTCATTTTTGCATATCCCAAACCCCCTTCCAAACATCCAGCAGCTGCTTGTAAAGAAGAAGTCCTAGAACAAAAAGCCAGTGCTGCCTTTCATAGCCCCTTTGCTGTCTATGAAGTAGAGGAAAGAAGCTAGTGAGACGCACTTTCTTTCTCAACTCCATAGAGCGCATCCTTCTCTCAAGGTGGCAGAGTCCTTGGCGGAAGTGAAGCATCTGCAGCTGCAGTTCAGACTGAGAGATGTGCCAGGACAGGAAACATTTGCTGACCTTCCCTGTTCCCTGTGCAACATGATTCTCGCATCCCAGTCACTTTCACATACCTTCGGTATCCCTGAGTCCAAGCAGCTAAAGCTCACAGAGACAGAAGTGTCAGGAAGGAAAACGTTCCAAAAGCACCCCCTTCTCTTATCAGCATATAAATTGTGCACAACAGGCTGCGGCACCGAACCTTCCTTCTCAGATAGACATGCCATCACACTTTTCACTCTTGCAGCTCGGTTGAAAAGCTCCAGCAGCTGCTCCCGCAATAGCAAAAGGTTCTAGAAGTGAAAGCCAGTTTGGGGCTGCACCTTCTCCTTGCCGCATGTAAGCCACACCAAACTCCCTGATGCACTCTGTCCTCCCCTTCTCAAAGGAGTAGACGGTGGCATCAGGACACACCTGTGTCCCAGCAGCTGGGTGCCCAGCCGGGAGCAGGAGCAGGGCTGGGGCTGCTCCCAAAGTTGCCCCGCCCCAATGCCAGAGCCGGACATATGCTGAGGGGGGGCTGGATCAGGCTTTATTGTCCAGCTGCATGCCAGGAGTGAGCACAAAATCTACCTGCATTCTCTGCAGCATGCCATCCTGGAGCAGAGCCATTGCCAAAGGAAGCCGTGAGCCCGTGCCAAGCCAGTGCCGGAGTGGGATCCTAGCAGCACCTGTGGAAGCCGGGAGAGAGGAGCCCACCTGGAGCAGGTTCGTGCAGGATTAATCATCCCGTGGCTTCCCACCAGGGTCCTGTTGCTTCCAAAAGGCCCCACAGTGTCACTGTGGCCCCTCGGTTCCACCAGGTTCCATAGCGTCACTGTGGTGCCCAGGGTTCCGTCAGCTTCGCCAGCATCCCCACGGTCTGCAGAGCTCCCCGAGCTTCTGTGGTGTCACAGTGGAGGCAGGGTTGCATCAGGTTCCATAGCATCAGCACGGTCTCCAGGGCTCCCAGAGGTTCTGTGGTGTCACAGTGGAGGCAGGGTTGCATCAGGTTCCATAGCATCACCACAGTCTCCAGGGCTCCCTGAGCTTCTGTGGTGTCACAGTGGAGGCAGGGTTGCATCAGGTTCCATAGCATCAGCACGGTCTCCAGGGCTCCAAGAGCTTCTGTGGTGTCACAGAGGAGGCAGGGTTGCATCAGGTTCCATAGCATCAGCACGGTCTCCAGGGCTCCCCTGAGCTTCTGTGGTGGTGTCACAGAGGAGCCAGGCTTCCTTGTAGTTCCCCAGCATCACAAAGGCTCTCCTGGGAGCCACCGGTCACAAAGCACCGTGGGCTCTGTGCAGCCCTGCTGTGTCACAATGGCCGCTGGCTTCCACGAGCCCCCGCAGTGTCCCAGTGGGCCCCGTGGCTTTAGGAGTGGGTGGCTGGGAGTTGGTGCCAGCGGCTGGGGGAGCAGCAGCAGGGACTGTGTGTGGACAGTGCCATGGCCACTTGTGTGGCCACTGGTGTCTCTGTGCCAGGCACAGCCGTGGTGTGTAACACCGGCTCTGGGTCCTTTGGCTGTGCAGGTGGCAGTCACGGCCTGGAGCAGGGCTGCTCCCGGGGGACAGCCTGGGGCAGGAGGCTGCTGGAGATTCATTCCCCACACTCCTTGTCATGAGGTGCTCAGAGTGATTGGAAAGGCTGTTGGCAGCAGGCAGTTCTCTGGGTTCAAGCTGTGGAGCTGTCAGCGGGAATGCAAAGGCCAAGCTGGTGAGCCTTTTGTCCTGGTGCCTTTAGTGTGTGAGCAGTCCCTGGTGCCGTTGTCTTTGGATCCTGAGTGTGGGAGAGGCAAGGCTTAGGATGGTGCGTAGAGCTGAGAAGGAAAGTGCCGAGAGCAGCGTGTGTGCTGCTGCTTTGAGGGGTGCAGTTGAAGTTGTAGGCAGCAAGAGCTTTCTCAGCTGGCCCTTTTGTGAGCTCTGCTTTTGCCAGATGACTTCCATCTTACCCTCTTACCATCTTAGCCTCTCATTTTTGCATATCCCAAACCCCCTTCCAAACATCCAGCAGCTGCTTGTAAAGAAGAAGTCCTAGAACAAAAAGCCAGTGCTGCCTTTCATAGCCCCTTTGCTGTCTATGAAGTAGAGGAAAGAAGCTAGTGAGACGCACTTTCTTTCTCAACTCCATAGAGCGCATCCTTCTCTCAAGGTGGCAGAGTCCTTGGCGGAAGTGAAGCATCTGCAGCTGCAGTTCAGACTGAGAGATGTGCCAGGACAGGAAACATTTGCTGACCTTCCCTGTTCCCTGTGCAACATGATTCTCGCATCCCAGTCACTTTCACATACCTTCGGTATCCCTGAGTCCAAGCAGCTAAAGCTCACAGAGACAGAAGTGTCAGGAAGGAAAACGTTGCAAAAGCACCCCCTTCTCTTATCAGCATATAAATTGTGCACAACAGGCTGCGGCACCGAACCTTCCTTCTCAGATAGACATGCCATCACACTTTTCACTCTTGCAGCTCGGTTGAAAAGCTCCAGCAGCTGCTCCCGCAATAGCAAAAGGTTCTAGAAGTGAAAGCCAGTTTGGGGCTGCACCTTCTCCTTGCCGCATGTAAGCCACACCAAACTCCCTGATGCACTCTGTCCTCCCCTTCTCAAAGGAGTAGACGGTGGCATCAGGACACACCTGTGTCCCAGCAGCTGGGTGCCCAGCCGGGAGCAGGAGCAGGGCTGGGGCTGCTCCCAAAGTTGCCCCGCCCAATGCCAGAGCCGGACATATGCTGAGGGGGGGCTGGATCAGGCTTTATTGTCCAGCTGCATGCCAGGAGTGAGCACAAAATCTACCTGCATTCTCTGCAGCATGCCATCCTGGAGCAGAGCCATTGCCAAAGGAAGCCGTGAGCCCGTGCCAAGCCAGTGCCGGAGTGGGATCCTAGCAGCACCTGTGGAAGCCGGGAGAGAGGAGCCCACCTGGAGCAGGTTCGTGCAGGATTAATCATCCCGTGGCTTCCCACCAGGGTCCTGTTGCTTCCAAAAGGCCCCACAGTGTCACTGTGGCCCCTCGGTTCCACCAGGTTCCATAGCGTCACTGTGGTGCCCAGGGTTCCGTCAGCTTCGCCAGCATCCCCACGGTCTGCAGAGCTCCCCGAGCTTCTGTGGTGTCACAGTGGAGGCAGGGTTGCATCAGGTTCCATAGCATCAGCACGGTCTCCAGGGCTCCCAGAGGTTCTGTGGTGTCACAGTGGAGGCAGGGTTGCATCAGGTTCCATAGCATCACCACAGTCTCCAGGGCTCCCTGAGCTTCTGTGGTGTCACAGTGGAGGCAGGGTTGCATCAGGTTCCATAGCATCAGCACGGTCTCCAGGGCTCCAAGAGCTTCTGTGGTGTCACAGAGGAGGCAGGGTTGCATCAGGTTCCATAGCATCAGCACGGTCTCCAGGGCTCCCCTGAGCTTCTGTGGTGGTGTCACAGAGGAGCCAGGCTTCCTTGTAGTTCCCCAGCATCACAAAGGCTCTCCTGGGAGCCACCGGTCACAAAGCACCGTGGGCTCTGTGCAGCCCCGCTGTGTCACAATGGCCGCTGGCTTCCACGAGCCCCCGCAGTGTCCCAGTGGGCCCCGTGGCTTTAGGAGTGGGTGGCTGGGAGTTGGTGCCAGCGGCTGGGGGAGCAGCAGCAGGGACTGTGTGTGGACAGTGCCATGGCCACTTGTGTGGCCACTGGTGTCTCTGTGCCAGGCACAGCCGTGGTGTGTAACACCGGCTCTGGGTCCTTTGGCTGTGCAGGTGGCAGTCACGGCCTGGAGCAGGGCTGCTCCCGGGGGACAGCCTGGGGCAGGAGGCTGCTGGAGATTCATTCCCCACACTCCTTGTCATGAGGTGCTCAGAGTGATTGGAAAGGCTGTTGGCAGCAGGCAGTTCTCTGGGTTCAAGCTGTGGAGCTGTCAGCGGGAATGCAAAGGCCAAGCTGGTGAGCCTTTTGTCCTGGTGCCTTTAGTGTGTGAGCAGTCCCTGGTGCCGTTGTCTTTGGATCCTGAGTGTGGGAGAGGCAAGGCTTAGGATGGTGCGTAGAGCTGAGAAGGAAAGTGCCGAGAGCAGCGTGTGTGCTGCTGCTTTGAGGGGTGCAGTTGAAGTTGTAGGCAGCAAGAGCTTTCTCAGCTGGCCCTTTTGTGAGCTCTGCTTTTGCCAGATGACTTCCATCTTACCCTCTTACCATCTTAGCCTCTCATTTTTGCATATCCCAAACCCCCTTCCAAACAT
>NW_027183828.1:0-55010 GCF_041296385.1 Aphelocoma coerulescens | reverse complement strand
CTGGAGACCGTGGTGATGCTATGGAACCTGATGCAACCCTGCCTCCTCTGTGACACCACAGAACCTCTGGGAGCCCTGGAGACCGTGCTGATGCTATGGAACCTGATGCAACCCTGCCTCCACTGTGACACCACAGAAGCTCAGGGAGCCCTGGAGACTGTGGTGATGCTATGGAACCTGATGCAACCCTGCCTCCACTGTGACACCACAGAACCTCTGGGAGCCCTGGAGACCGTGCTGATGCTATGGAACCTGATGCAACCCTGCCTCCACTGTGACACCACAGAAGCTCGGGGAGCTCTGCAGACCGTGGGGATGCTGGCGAAGCTGACGGAACCCTGGGCACCACAGTGACGCTATGGAACCTGGTGGAACCGAGGGGCCACAGTGACACTGTGGGGCCTTTTGGAAGCAACAGGACCCTGGTGGGAAGCCACGGGATGATTAATCCTGCACGAACCTGCTCCAGGTGGGCTCCTCTCTCCCGGCTTCCACAGGTGCTGCTAGGATCCCACTCCGGCACTGGCTTGGCACGGGCTGACGGCTTCCTTTGGCAATGGCTCTGCTCCAGGATGGCATGCTGCAGAGAATGCAGGTAGATTTTGTGCTCACTCCTGGCATGCAGCTGGACAATAAAGCCTGATCCAGCCCCCCCTCAGCATATGTCCGGCTCTGGCATTGGGGCGGGGCAACTTTGGGAGCAGCCCCAGCCCTGCTCCTGCTCCCGGCTGGGCACCCAGCTGCTGGGACACAGGTGTGTCCTGATGCCACCGTCTACTCCTTTGAGAAGGGGAGGACAGAGTGCATCAGGGAGTTTGGTGTGGCTTACATGCGGCAAGGAGAAGGTGCAGCCCCAAACTGGCTTTCACTTCTAGAACCTTTTGCTATTGCGGGAGCAGCTGCTGGAGCTTTTCAACCGAGCTGCAAGAGTGAAAAGTGTGATGGCATGTCTATCTGAGAAGGAAGGTTCGGTGCCGCAGCCTGTTGTGCACAATTTATATGCTGATAAGAGAAGGGGGTGCTTTTGGAACGTTTTCCTTCCTGACACTTCTGTCTCTGTGAGCTTTAGCTGCTTGGACTCAGGATACCGAAGGTATGTGAAAGTGACTGGGATGCGAGAATCATGTTGCACAGGGAACAGGGAAGGTCAGCAAATGTTTCCTGTCCTGGCACATCTCTCAGTCTGAACTGCAGCTGCAGATGCTTCACTTCCGCCAAGGACTCTGCCACCTTGAGAGAAGGATGCGCTCTATGGAGTTGAGAAAGAAAGTGCGTCTCACTAGCTTCTTTCCTCTACTTCATAGACAGCAAAGGGGCTATGAAAGGCAGCACTGGCTTTTTGTTCTAGGACTTCTTCTTTACAAGCAGCTGCTGGATGTTTGGAAGGGGGTTTGGGATATGCAAAAATGAGAGGCTAAGATGGTAAGAAGGTAAGATGGAAGTCATCTGGCAAAAGCAGAGCTCACAAAAGGGCCAGCTGAGAAAGCTCTTGCTGCCTACAACTTCAACTGCACCCTCAAAGCAGCAGCACACACGCTGCTCTCGGCACTTTCCTTCTCAGCTCTACGCACCATCCTAAGCCTTGCCTCTCCCACACTCAGGATCCAAAGACAACGGCACCAGGGACTGCTCACACACTAAAGGCACCAGGACAAAAGGCTCACCAGCTTGGCCTTTGCATTCCCGCTGACAGCTCCACAGCTTGAACCCAGAGAACTGCCTGCTGCCAACAGCCTTTCCAATCACTCTGAGCACCTCATGACAAGGAGTGTGGGGAATGAATCTCCAGCAGCCTCCTGCCCCAGGCTGTCCCCCGGGAGCAGCCCTGCTCCAGGCCGTGACTGCCACCTGCACAGCCAAAGGACCCAGAGCCGGTGTTACACACCACGGCTGTGCCTGGCACAGAGACACCAGTGGCCACACAAGTGGCCATGGCACTGTCCACACACAGTCCCTGCTGCTGCTCCCCCAGCCGCTGGCACCAACTCCCAGCCACCCACTCCTAAAGCTACGGGGCCCACTGGGACACTGCGGGGGCTCGTGGAAGCCAGCGGCCATTGTGACACAGCGGGGCTGCACAGAGCCCACGGTGCTTTGTGACCCGTGGCTCCCAGGAGAGCCTTTGTGATGCTGGGGAACTACAAGGAAGCCTGGCTCCTCTGTGACACCACCACAGAAGCTCAGGGGAGCCCTGGAGACCGTGCTGATGCTATGGAACCTGATGCAACCCTGCCTCCTCTGTGACACCACAGAACCTCTGGGAGCCCTGGAGACCGTGCTGATGCTATGGAACCTGATGCAACCCTGCCTCCACTGTGACACCACAGAAGCTCAGGGAGCCCTGGAGACTGTGGTGATGCTATGGAACCTGATGCAACCCTGCCTCCACTGTGACACCACAGAACCTCTGGGAGCCCTGGAGACCGTGCTGATGCTATGGAACCTGATGCAACCCTGCCTCCACTGTGACACCACAGAAGCTCGGGGAGCTCTGCAGACCGTGGGGATGCTGGCGAAGCTGACGGAACCCTGGGCACCACAGTGACGCTATGGAACCTGGTGGAACCGAGGGGCCACAGTGACACTGTGGGGCCTTTTGGAAGCAACAGGACCCTGGTGGGAAGCCACGGGATGATTAATCCTGCACGAACCTGCTCCAGGTGGGCTCCTCTCTCCCGGCTTCCACAGGTGCTGCTAGGATCCCACTCCGGCACTGGCTTGGCACGGGCTGACGGCTTCCTTTGGCAATGGCTCTGCTCCAGGATGGCATGCTGCAGAGAATGCAGGTAGATTTTGTGCTCACCTCCTGGCATGCAGCTGGACAATAAAGCCTGATCCAGCCCCCCCTCAGCATATGTCCGGCTCTGGCATTGGGGCGGGGCAACTTTGGGAGCAGCCCCAGCCCTGCTCCTGCTCCCGGCTGGGCACCCAGCTGCTGGGACACAGGTGTGTCCTGATGCCACCGTCTACTCCTTTGAGAAGGGGAGGACAGAGTGCATCAGGGAGTTTGGTGTGGCTTACATGCGGCAAGGAGAAGGTGCAGCCCCAAACTGGCTTTCACTTCTAGAACCTTTTGCTATTGCGGGAGCAGCTGCTGGAGCTTTTCAACCGAGCTGCAAGAGTGAAAAGTGTGATGGCATGTCTATCTGAGAAGGAAGGTTCGGTGCCGCAGCCTGTTGTGCACAATTTATATGCTGATAAGAGAAGGGGGTGCTTTTGGAACGTTTTCCTTCCTGACACTTCTGTCTCTGTGAGCTTTAGCTGCTTGGACTCAGGGATACCGAAGGTATGTGAAAGTGACTGGGATGCGAGAATCATGTTGCACAGGGAACAGGGAAGGTCAGCAAATGTTTCCTGTCCTGGCACATCTCTCAGTCTGAACTGCAGCTGCAGATGCTTCACTTCCGCCAAGGACTCTGCCACCTTGAGAGAAGGATGCGCTCTATGGAGTTGAGAAAGAAAGTGCGTCTCACTAGCTTCTTTCCTCTACTTCATAGACAGCAAAGGGGCTATGAAAGGCAGCACTGGCTTTTTGTTCTAGGACTTCTTCTTTACAAGCAGCTGCTGGATGTTTGGAAGGGGGTTTGGGATATGCAAAAATGAGAGGCTAAGATGGTAAGAAGGTAAGATGGAAGTCATCTGGCAAAAGCAGAGCTCACAAAAGGGCCAGCTGAGAAAGCTCTTGCTGCCTACAACTTCAACTGCACCCCTCAAAGCAGCAGCACACACGCTGCTCTCGGCACTTTCCTTCTCAGCTCTACGCACCATCCTAAGCCTTGCCTCTCCCACACTCAGGATCCAAAGACAACGGCACCAGGGACTGCTCACACACTAAAGGCACCAGGACAAAAGGCTCACCAGCTTGGCCTTTGCATTCCCGCTGACAGCTCCACAGCTTGAACCCAGAGAACTGCCTGCTGCCAACAGCCTTTCCAATCACTCTGAGCACCTCATGACAAGGAGTGTGGGGAATGAATCTCCAGCAGCCTCCTGCCCCAGGCTGTCCCCCGGGAGCAGCCCTGCTCCAGGCCGTGACTGCCACCTGCACAGCCAAAGGACCCAGAGCCGGTGTTACACACCACGGCTGTGCCTGGCACAGAGACACCAGTGGCCACACAAGTGGCCATGGCACTGTCCACACACAGTCCCTGCTGCTGCTCCCCCAGCCGCTGGCACCAACTCCCAGCCACCCACTCCTAAAGCTACGGGGCCCACTGGGACACTGCGGGGGCTCGTGGAAGCCAGCGGCCATTGTGACACAGCGGGGCTGCACAGAGCCCACGGTGCTTTGTGACCCGTGGCTCCCAGGAGAGCCTTTGTGATGCTGGGGAACTACAAGGAAGCCTGGCTCCTCTGTGACACCACCACAGAAGCTCAGGGGAGCCCTGGAGACCGTGCTGATGCTATGGAACCTGATGCAACCCTGCCTCCTCTGTGACACCACAGAACCTCTGGGAGCCCTGGAGACCGTGCTGATGCTATGGAACCTGATGCAACCCTGCCTCCACTGTGACACCACAGAAGCTCAGGGAGCCCTGGAGACTGTGGTGATGCTATGGAACCTGATGCAACCCTGCCTCCACTGTGACACCACAGAACCTCTGGGAGCCCTGGAGGACCGTGCTGATGCTATGGAACCTGATGCAACCCTGCCTCCACTGTGACACCACAGAAGCTCGGGGAGCTCTGCAGACCGTGGGGATGCTGGCGAAGCTGACGGAACCCTGGGCACCACAGTGACGCTATGGAACCTGGTGGAACCGAGGGGCCACAGTGACACTGTGGGGCCTTTTGGAAGCAACAGGACCCTGGTGGAAGCCACGGGATGATTAATCCTGCACGAACCTGCTCCAGGTGGGCTCCTCTCTCCCGGCTTCCACAGGTGCTGCTAGGATCCCACTCCGGCACTGGCTTGGCACGGGCTGACGGCTTCCTTTGGCAATGGCTCTGCTCCAGGATGGCATGCTGCAGAGAATGCAGGTAGATTTTGTGCTCACTCCTGGCATGCAGCTGGACAATAAAGCCTGATCCAGCCCCCCCTCAGCATATGTCCGGCTCTGGCATTGGGGCGGGGCAACTTTGGGAGCAGCCCCAGCCCTGCTCCTGCTCCCGGCTGGGCACCCAGCTGCTGGGACACAGGTGTGTCCTGATGCCACCGTCTACTCCTTTGAGAAGGGGAGGACAGAGTGCATCAGGGAGTTTGGTGTGGCTTACATGCGGCAAGGAGAAGGTGCAGCCCCCAAACTGGCTTTCACTTCTAGAACCTTTTGCTATTGCGGGAGCAGCTGCTGGAGCTTTTCAACCGAGCTGCAAGAGTGAAAAGTGTGATGGCATGTCTATCTGAGAAGGAAGGTTCGGTGCCGCAGCCTGTTGTGCACAATTTATATGCTGATAAGAGAAGGGGGTGCTTTTGGAACGTTTTCCTTCCTGACACTTCTGTCTCTGTGAGCTTTAGCTGCTTGGACTCAGGGATACCGAAGGTATGTGAAAGTGACTGGGATGCGAGAATCATGTTGCACAGGGAACAGGGAAGGTCAGCAAATGTTTCCTGTCCTGGCACATCTCTCAGTCTGAACTGCAGCTGCAGATGCTTCACTTCCGCCAAGGACTCTGCCACCTTGAGAGAAGGATGCGCTCTATGGAGTTGAGAAAGAAAGTGCGTCTCACTAGCTTCTTTCCTCTACTTCATAGACAGCAAAGGGGCTATGAAAGGCAGCACTGGCTTTTTGTTCTAGGACTTCTTCTTTACAAGCAGCTGCTGGATGTTTGGAAGGGGGTTTGGGATATGCAAAAATGAGAGGCTAAGATGGTAAGAGGGTAAGATGGAAGTCATCTGGCAAAAGCAGAGCTCACAAAAGGGCCAGCTGAGAAAGCTCTTGCTGCCTACAACTTCAACTGCACCCCTCAAAGCAGCAGCACACACGCTGCTCTCGGCACTTTCCTTCTCAGCTCTACGCACCATCCTAAGCCTTGCCTCTCCCACACTCAGGATCCAAAGACAACGGCACCAGGGACTGCTCACACACTAAAGGCACCAGGACAAAAGGCTCACCAGCTTGGCCTTTGCATTCCCGCTGACAGCTCCACAGCTTGAACCCAGAGAACTGCCTGCTGCCAACAGCCTTTCCAATCACTCTGAGCACCTCATGACAAGGAGTGTGGGGAATGAATCTCCAGCAGCCTCCTGCCCCAGGCTGTCCCCCGGGAGCAGCCCTGCTCCAGGCTGTGACTGCCACCTGCACAGCCAAAGGACCCAGAGCGGTGTTACACACCACGGCTGTGCCTGGCACAGAGACACCAGTGGCCACACAAGTGGCCATGGCACTGTCCACACACAGTCCCTGCTGCTGCTCCCCCAGCCGCTGGCACCAACTCCCAGCCACCCACTCCTAAAGCCACGGGGCCCACTGGGACACTGCGGGGGCTCGTGGAAGCCAGCGGCCATTGTGACACAGCGGGGCTGCACAGAGCCCACGGTGCTTTGTGACCCGTGGCTCCCAGGAGAGCCTTTGTGATGCTGGGGAACTACAAGGAAGCTGGCTCCTCTGTGACACCACCACAGAAGCTCAGGGGAGCCCTGGAGACCGTGGTGATGCTATGGAACCTGATGCAACCCTGCCTCCACTGTGACACCACAGAAGCTCAGGGAGCCCTGGAGACTGTGGTGATGCTATGGAACCTGATGCAACCCTGCCTCCACTGTGACACCACAGAACCTCTGGGAGCCCTGGAGACCGTGCTGATGCTATGGAACCTGATGCAACCCTGCCTCCACTGTGACACCACAGAAGCTCGGGGAGCTCTGCAGACCGTGGGGATGCTGGCGAAGCTGACGGAACCCTGGGCACCACAGTGACGCTATGGAACCTGGTGGAACCGAGGGGCCACAGTGACACTGTGGGGCCTTTTGGAAGCAACAGGACCCTGGTGGGAAGCCACGGGATGATTAATCCTGCACGAACCTGCTCCAGGTGGGCTCCTCTCTCCCGGCTTCCACAGGTGCTGCTAGGATCCCACTCCGGCACTGGCTTGGCACGGGCTGACGGCTTCCTTTGGCAATGGCTCTGCTCCAGGATGGCATGCTGCAGAGAATGCAGGTAGATTTTGTGCTCACTCCTGGCATGCAGCTGGACAATAAAGCCTGATCCAGCCCCCCCTCAGCATATGTCCGGCTCTGGCATTGGGGCGGGGCAACTTTGGGAGCAGCCCCAGCCCTGCTCCTGCTCCCGGCTGGGCACCCAGCTGCTGGGACACAGGTGTGTCCTGATGCCACCGTCTACTCCTTTGAGAAGGGGAGGACAGAGTGCATCAGGGAGTTTGGTGTGGCTTACATGCGGCAAGGAGAAGGTGCAGCCCCAAACTGGCTTTCACTTCTAGAACCTTTTGCTATTGCGGGAGCAGCTGCTGGAGCTTTTCAACCGAGCTGCAAGAGTGAAAAGTGTGATGGCATGTCTATCTGAGAAGGAAGGTTCGGTGCCGCAGCCTGTTGTGCACAATTTATATGCTGATAAGAGAAGGGGGTGCTTTTGCAACGTTTTCCTTCCTGACACTTCTGTCTCTGTGAGCTTTAGCTGCTTGGACTCAGGGATACCGAAGGTATGTGAAAGTGACTGGGATGCGAGAATCATGTTGCACAGGGAACAGGGAAGGTCAGCAAATGTTTCCTGTCCTGGCACATCTCTCAGTCTGAACTGCAGCTGCAGATGCTTCACTTCCGCCAAGGACTCTGCCACCTTGAGAGAAGGATGCGCTCTATGGAGTTGAGAAAGAAAGTGCGTCTCACTAGCTTCTTTCCTCTACTTCATAGACAGCAAAGGGGCTATGAAAGGCAGCACTGGCTTTTTGTTCTAGGACTTCTTCTTTACAAGCAGCTGCTGGATGTTTGGAAGGGGGTTTGGGATATGCAAAAATGAGAGGCTAAGATGGTAAGAGGGTAAGATGGAAGTCATCTGGCAAAAGCAGAGCTCACAAAAGGGCCAGCTGAGAAAGCTCTTGCTGCCTACAACTTCAACTGCACCCCTCAAAGCAGCAGCACACACGCTGCTCTCGGCACTTTCCTTCTCAGCTCTACGCACCATCCTAAGCCTTGCCTCTCCCACACTCAGGATCCAAAGACAACGGCACCAGGGACTGCTCACACACTAAAGGCACCAGGACAAAAGGCTCACCAGCTTGGCCTTTGCATTCCCGCTGACAGCTCCACAGCTTGAACCCAGAGAACTGCCTGCTGCCAACAGCCTTTCCAATCACTCTGAGCACCTCATGACAAGGAGTGTGGGGAATGAATCTCCAGCAGCCTCCTGCCCCAGGCTGTCCCCCGGGAGCAGCCCTGCTCCAGGCCGTGACTGCCACCTGCACAGCCAAAGGACCCAGAGCCGGTGTTACACACCACGGCTGTGCCTGGCACAGAGACACCAGTGGCCACACAAGTGGCCATGGCACTGTCCACACACAGTCCCTGCTGCTGCTCCCCCAGCCGCTGGCACCAACTCCCAGCCACCCACTCCTAAAGCCACGGGGCCCACTGGGACACTGCGGGGGCTCGTGGAAGCCAGCGGCCATTGTGACACAGCGGGGCTGCACAGAGCCCACGGTGCTTTGTGACCCGTGGCTCCCAGGAGAGCCTTTGTGATGCTGGGGAACTACAAGGAAGCCTGGCTCCTCTGTGACACCACCACAGAAGCTCAGGGGAGCCCTGGAGACCGTGCTGATGCTATTGAACCTGATGCAACCCTGCCTCCTCTGTGACACCACAGAACCTCTTGGAGCCCTGGAGACCGTGGTGATGCTATGGAACCTGATGCAACCCTGCCTCCTCTGTGACACCACAGAACCTCTGGGAGCCCTGGAGACCGTGCTGATGCTATGGAACCTGATGCAACCCTGCCTCCACTGTGACACCACAGAAGCTCAGGGAGCCCTGGAGACTGTGGTGATGCTATGGAACCTGATGCAACCCTGCCTCCACTGTGACACCACAGAACCTCTGGGAGCCCTGGAGACCGTGCTGATGCTATGGAACCTGATGCAACCCTGCCTCCACTGTGACACCACAGAAGCTCGGGGAGCTCTGCAGACCGTGGGGATGCTGGCGAAGCTGACGGAACCCTGGGCACCACAGTGACGCTATGGAACCTGGTGGAACCGAGGGGCCACAGTGACACTGTGGGGCCTTTTGGAAGCAACAGGACCCTGGTGGGAAGCCACGGGATGATTAATCCTGCACGAACCTGCTCCAGGTGGGCTCCTCTCTCCCGGCTTCCACAGGTGCTGCTAGGATCCCACTCCGGCACTGGCTTGGCACGGGCTGACGGCTTCCTTTGGCAATGGCTCTGCTCCAGGATGGCATGCTGCAGAGAATGCAGGTAGATTTTGTGCTCACTCCTGGCATGCAGCTGGACAATAAAGCCTGATCCAGCCCCCCCTCAGCATATGTCCGGCTCTGGCATTGGGGCGGGGCAACTTTGGGAGCAGCCCCAGCCCTGCTCCTGCTCCCGGCTGGGCACCCAGCTGCTGGGACACAGGTGTGTCCTGATGCCACCGTCTACTCCTTTGAGAAGGGGAGGACAGAGTGCATCAGGGAGTTTGGTGTGGCTTACATGCGGCAAGGAGAAGGTGCAGCCCCAAACTGGCTTTCACTTCTAGAACCTTTTGCTATTGCGGGAGCAGCTGCTGGAGCTTTTCAACCGAGCTGCAAGAGTGAAAAGTGTGATGGCATGTCTATCTGAGAAGGAAGGTTCGGTGCCGCAGCCTGTTGTGCACAATTTATATGCTGATAAGAGAAGGGGGTGCTTTTGCAACGTTTTCCTTCCTGACACTTCTGTCTCTGTGAGCTTTAGCTGCTTGGACTCAGGGATACCGAAGGTATGTGAAAGTGACTGGGATGCGAGAATCATGTTGCACAGGGAACAGGGAAGGTCAGCAAATGTTTCCTGTCCTGGCACATCTCTCAGTCTGAACTGCAGCTGCAGATGCTTCACTTCCGCCAAGGACTCTGCCACCTTGAGAGAAGGATGCGCTCTATGGAGTTGAGAAAGAAAGTGCGTCTCACTAGCTTCTTTCCTCTACTTCATAGACAGCAAAGGGGCTATGAAAGGCAGCACTGGCTTTTTGTTCTAGGACTTCTTCTTTACAAGCAGCTGCTGGATGTTTGGAAGGGGGTTTGGGATATGCAAAAATGAGAGGCTAAGATGGTAAGAAGGTAAGATGGAAGTCATCTGGCAAAAGCAGAGCTCACAAAAGGGCCAGCTGAGAAAGCTCTTGCTGCCTACAACTTCAACTGCACCCCTCAAAGCAGCAGCACACACGCTGCTCTCGGCACTTTCCTTCTCAGCTCTACGCACCATCCTAAGCCTTGCCTCTCCCACACTCAGGATCCAAAGACAACGGCACCAGGGACTGCTCACACACTAAAGGCACCAGGACAAAAGGCTCACCAGCTTGGCCTTTGCATTCCCGCTGACAGCTCCACAGCTTGAACCCAGAGAACTGCCTGCTGCCAACAGCCTTTCCAATCACTCTGAGCACCTCATGACAAGGAGTGTGGGGAATGAATCTCCAGCAGCCTCCTGCCCCAGGCTGTCCCCCGGGAGCAGCCCTGCTCCAGGCTGTGACTGCCACCTGCACAGCCAAAGGACCCAGAGCCGGTGTTACACACCACGGCTGTGCCTGGCACAGAGACACCAGTGGCCACACAAGTGGCCATGGCACTGTCCACACACAGTCCCTGCTGCTGCTCCCCCAGCCGCTGGCACCAACTCCCAGCCACCCACTCCTAAAGCCACGGGGCCCACTGGGACACTGCGGGGGCTCGTGGAAGCCAGCGGCCATTGTGACACAGCGGGGCTGCACAGAGCCCACGGTGCTTTGTGACCCGTGGCTCCCAGGAGAGCCTTTGTGATGCTGGGGAACTACAAGGAAGCCTGGCTCCTCTGTGACACCACCACAGAAGCTCAGGGGAGCCCTGGAGACCGTGGTGATGCTATGGAACCTGATGCAACCCTGCCTCCACTGTGACACCACAGAACCTCTGGGAGCCCTGGAGACCGTGCTGATGCTATGGAACCTGATGCAACCCTGCCTCCACTGTGACACCACAGAAGCTCGGGGAGCTCTGCAGACCGTGGGGATGCTGGCGAAGCTGACGGAACCCTGGGCACCACAGTGACGCTATGGAACCTGGTGGAACCGAGGGGCCACAGTGACACTGTGGGGCCTTTTGGAAGCAACAGGACCCTGGTGGGAAGCCACGGGATGATTAATCCTGCACGAACCTGCTCCAGGTGGGCTCCTCTCTCCCGGCTTCCACAGGTGCTGCTAGGATCCCACTCCGGCACTGGCTTGGCACGGGCTCACGGCTTCCTTTGGCAATGGCTCTGCTCCAGGATGGCATGCTGCAGAGAATGCAGGTAGATTTTGTGCTCACTCCTGGCATGCAGCTGGACAATAAAGCCTGATCCAGCCCCCCCTCAGCATATGTCCGGCTCTGGCATTGGGGCGGGGCAACTTTGGGAGCAGCCCCAGCCCTGCTCCTGCTCCCGGCTGGGCACCCAGCTGCTGGGACACAGGTGTGTCCTGATGCCACCGTCTACTCCTTTGAGAAGGGGAGGACAGAGTGCATCAGGGAGTTTGGTGTGGCTTACATGCGGCAAGGAGAAGGTGCAGCCCCAAACTGGCTTTCACTTCTAGAACCTTTTGCTATTGCGGGAGCAGCTGCTGGAGCTTTTCAACCGAGCTGCAAGAGTGAAAAGTGTGATGGCATGTCTATCTGAGAAGGAAGGTTCGGTGCCGCAGCCTGTTGTGCACAATTTATATGCTGATAAGAGAAGGGGGTGCTTTTGGAACGTTTTCCTTCCTGACACTTCTGTCTCTGTGAGCTTTAGCTGCTTGGACTCAGGGATACCGAAGGTATGTGAAAGTGACTGGGATGCGAGAATCATGTTGCACAGGGAACAGGGAAGGTCAGCAAATGTTTCCTGTCCTGGCACATCTCTCAGTCTGAACTGCAGCTGCAGATGCTTCACTTCCGCCAAGGACTCTGCCACCTTGAGAGAAGGATGCGCTCTATGGAGTTGAGAAAGAAAGTGCGTCTCACTAGCTTCTTTCCTCTACTTCATAGACAGCAAAGGGGCTATGAAAGGCAGCACTGGCTTTTTGTTCTAGGACTTCTTCTTTACAAGCAGCTGCTGGATGTTTGGAAGGGGGTTTGGGATATGCAAAAATGAGAGGCTAAGATGGTAAGAGGGTAAGATGGAAGTCATCTGGCAAAAGCAGAGCTCACAAAAGGGCCAGCTGAGAAAGCTCTTGCTGCCTACAACTTCAACTGCACCCCTCAAAGCAGCAGCACACACGCTGCTCTCGGCACTTTCCTTCTCAGCTCTACGCACCATCCTAAGCCTTGCCTCTCCCACACTCAGGATCCAAAGACAACGGCACCAGGGACTGCTCACACACTAAAGGCACCAGGACAAAAGGCTCAGCAGCTTGGCCTTTGCATTCCCGCTGACAGCTCCACAGCTTGAACCCAGAGAACTGCCTGCTGCCAACAGCCTTTCCAATCACTCTGAGCACCTCATGACAAGGAGTGTGGGGAATGAATCTCCAGCAGCCTCCTGCCCCAGGCTGTCCCCCGGGAGCAGCCCTGCTCCAGGCCGTGACTGCCACCTGCACAGCCAAAGGACCCAGAGCCGGTGTTACACACCACGGCTGTGCCTGGCACAGAGACACCAGTGGCCACACAAGTGGCCATGGCACTGTCCACACACAGTCCCTGCTGCTGCTCCCCCAGCCGCTGGCACCAACTCCCAGCCACCCACTCCTAAAGCCACGGGGCCCACTGGGACACTGCGGGGGCTCGTGGAAGCCAGCGGCCATTGTGACACAGCGGGGCTGCACAGAGCCCACGGTGCTTTGTGACCCGTGGCTCCCAGGAGAGCCTTTGTGATGCTGGGGAACTACAAGGAAGCCTGGCTCCTCTGTGACACCACCACAGAAGCTCAGGGGAGCCCTGGAGACCGTGCTGATGCTATTGAACCTGATGCAACCCTGCCTCCTCTGTGACACCACAGAAGCTCTTGGAGCCCTGGAGACCGTGGTGATGCTATGGAACCTGATGCAACCCTGCCTCCTCTGTGACACCACAGAACCTCTGGGAGCCCTGGAGACCGTGCTGATGCTATGGAACCTGATGCAACCCTGCCTCCACTGTGACACCACAGAAGCTCAGGGAGCCCTGGAGACTGTGGTGATGCTATGGAACCTGATGCAACCCTGCCTCCACTGTGACACCACAGAACCTCTGGGAGCCCTGGAGACCGTGCTGATGCTATGGAACCTGATGCAACCCTGCCTCCACTGTGACACCACAGAAGCTCGGGGAGCTCTGCAGACCGTGGGGATGCTGGCGAAGCTGACGGAACCCTGGGCACCACAGTGACGCTATGGAACCTGGTGGAACCGAGGGGCCACAGTGACACTGTGGGGCCTTTTGGAAGCAACAGGACCCTGGTGGGAAGCCACGGGATGATTAATCCTGCACGAACCTGCTCCAGGTGGGCTCCTCTCTCCCGGCTTCCACAGGTGCTGCTAGGATCCCACTCCGGCACTGGCTTGGCACGGGCTGACGGCTTCCTTTGGCAATGGCTCTGCTCCAGGATGGCATGCTGCAGAGAATGCAGGTAGATTTTGTGCTCACTCCTGGCATGCAGCTGGACAATAAAGCCTGATCCAGCCCCCCCTCAGCATATGTCCGGCTCTGGCATTGGGGCGGGGCAACTTTGGGAGCAGCCCCAGCCCTGCTCCTGCTCCCGGCTGGGCACCCAGCTGCTGGGACACAGGTGTGTCCTGATGCCACCGTCTACTCCTTTGAGAAGGGGAGGACAGAGTGCATCAGGGAGTTTGGTGTGGCTTACATGCGGCAAGGAGAAGGTGCAGCCCCAAACTGGCTTTCACTTCTAGAACCTTTTGCTATTGCGGGAGCAGCTGCTGGAGCTTTTCAACCGAGCTGCAAGAGTGAAAAGTGTGATGGCATGTCTATCTGAGAAGGAAGGTTCGGTGCCGCAGCCTGTTGTGCACAATTTATATGCTGATAAGAGAAGGGGGTGCTTTTGGAACGTTTTCCTTCCTGACACTTCTGTCTCTGTGAGCTTTAGCTGCTTGGACTCAGGGATACCGAAGGTATGTGAAAGTGACTGGGATGCGAGAATCATGTTGCACAGGGAACAGGGAAGGTCAGCAAATGTTTCCTGTCCTGGCACATCTCTCAGTCTGAACTGCAGCTGCAGATGCTTCACTTCCGCCAAGGACTCTGCCACCTTGAGAGAAGGATGCGCTCTATGGAGTTGAGAAAGAAAGTGCGTCTCACTAGCTTCTTTCCTCTACTTCATAGACAGCAAAGGGGCTATGAAAGGCAGCACTGGCTTTTTGTTCTAGGACTTCTTCTTTACAAGCAGCTGCTGGATGTTTGGAAGGGGGTTTGGGATATGCAAAAATGAGAGGCTAAGATGGTAAGAAGGTAAGATGGAAGTCATCTGGCAAAAGCAGAGCTCACAAAAGGGCCAGCTGAGAAAGCTCTTGCTGCCTACAACTTCAACTGCACCCCTCAAAGCAGCAGCACACACGCTGCTCTCGGCACTTTCCTTCTCAGCTCTACGCACCATCCTAAGCCTTGCCTCTCCCACACTCAGGATCCAAAGACAACGGCACCAGGGACTGCTCACACACTAAAGGCACCAGGACAAAAGGCTCACCAGCTTGGCCTTTGCATTCCCGCTGACAGCTCCACAGCTTGAACCCAGAGAACTGCCTGCTGCCAACAGCCTTTCCAATCACTCTGAGCACCTCATGACAAGGAGTGTGGGGAATGAATCTCCAGCAGCCTCCTGCCCCAGGCTGTCCCCCGGGAGCAGCCCTGCTCCAGGCCGTGACTGCCACCTGCACAGCCAAAGGACCCAGAGCCGGTGTTACACACCACGGCTGTGCCTGGCACAGAGACACCAGTGGCCACACAAGTGGCCATGGCACTGTCCACACACAGTCCCTGCTGCTGCTCCCCCAGCCGCTGGCACCAACTCCCAGCCACCCACTCCTAAAGCCACGGGGCCCACTGGGACACTGCGGGGGCTCGTGGAAGCCAGCGGCCATTGTGACACAGCGGGGCTGCACAGAGCCCACGGTGCTTTGTGACCCGTGGCTCCCAGGAGAGCCTTTGTGATGCTGGGGAACTACAAGGAAGCCTGGCTCCTCTGTGACACCACCACAGAAGCTCAGGGGAGCCCTGGAGACCGTGGTGATGCTATGGAACCTGATGCAACCCTGCCTCCACTGTGACACCACAGAAGCTCAGGGAGCCCTGGAGACTGTGGTGATGCTATGGAACCTGATGCAACCCTGCCTCCACTGTGACACCACAGAACCTCTGGGAGCCCTGGAGACCGTGCTGATGCTATGGAACCTGATGCAACCCTGCCTCCACTGTGACACCACAGAAGCTCGGGGAGCTCTGCAGACCGTGGGGATGCTGGCGAAGCTGACGGAACCCTGGGCACCACAGTGACGCTATGGAACCTGGTGGAACCGAGGGGCCACAGTGACACTGTGGGGCCTTTTGGAAGCAACAGGACCCTGGTGGGAAGCCACGGGATGATTAATCCTGCACGAACCTGCTCCAGGTGGGCTCCTCTCTCCCGGCTTCCACAGGTGCTGCTAGGATCCCACTCCGGCACTGGCTTGGCACGGGCTGACGGCTTCCTTTGGCAATGGCTCTGCTCCAGGATGGCATGCTGCAGAGAATGCAGGTAGATTTTGTGCTCACTCCTGGCATGCAGCTGGACAATAAAGCCTGATCCAGCCCCCCCTCAGCATATGTCCGGCTCTGGCATTGGGGCGGGGCAACTTTGGGAGCAGCCCCAGCCCTGCTCCTGCTCCCGGCTGGGCACCCAGCTGCTGGGACACAGGTGTGTCCTGATGCCACCGTCTACTCCTTTGAGAAGGGGAGGACAGAGTGCATCAGGGAGTTTGGTGTGGCTTACATGCGGCAAGGAGAAGGTGCAGCCCCAAACTGGCTTTCACTTCTAGAACCTTTTGCTATTGCGGGAGCAGCTGCTGGAGCTTTTCAACCGAGCTGCAAGAGTGAAAAGTGTGATGGCATGTCTATCTGAGAAGGAAGGTTCGGTGCCGCAGCCTGTTGTGCACAATTTATATGCTGATAAGAGAAGGGGGTGCTTTTGGAACGTTTTCCTTCCTGACACTTCTGTCTCTGTGAGCTTTAGCTGCTTGGACTCAGGGATACCGAAGGTATGTGAAAGTGACTGGGATGCGAGAATCATGTTGCACAGGGAACAGGGAAGGTCAGCAAATGTTTCCTGTCCTGGCACATCTCTCAGTCTGAACTGCAGCTGCAGATGCTTCACTTCCGCCAAGGACTCTGCCACCTTGAGAGAAGGATGCGCTCTATGGAGTTGAGAAAGAAAGTGCGTCTCACTAGCTTCTTTCCTCTACTTCATAGACAGCAAAGGGGCTATGAAAGGCAGCACTGGCTTTTTGTTCTAGGACTTCTTCTTTACAAGCAGCTGCTGGATGTTTGGAAGGGGGTTTGGGATATGCAAAAATGAGAGGCTAAGATGGTAAGAGGGTAAGATGGAAGTCATCTGGCAAAAGCAGAGCTCACAAAAGGGCCAGCTGAGAAAGCTCTTGCTGCCTACAACTTCAACTGCACCCCTCAAAGCAGCAGCACACACGCTGCTCTCGGCACTTTCCTTCTCAGCTCTACGCACCATCCTAAGCCTTGCCTCTCCCACACTCAGGATCCAAAGACAACGGCACCAGGGACTGCTCACACACTAAAGGCACCAGGACAAAAGGCTCAGCAGCTTGGCCTTTGCATTCCCGCTGACAGCTCCACAGCTTGAACCCAGAGAACTGCCTGCTGCCAACAGCCTTTCCAATCACTCTGAGCACCTCATGACAAGGAGTGTGGGGAATGAATCTCCAGCAGCCTCCTGCCCCAGGCTGTCCCCCGGGAGCAGCCCTGCTCCAGGCCGTGACTGCCACCTGCACAGCCAAAGGACCCAGAGCCGGTGTTACACACCACGGCTGTGCCTGGCACAGAGACACCAGTGGCCACACAAGTGGCCATGGCACTGTCCACACACAGTCCCTGCTGCTGCTCCCCCAGCCGCTGGCACCAACTCCCAGCCACCCACTCCTAAAGCCACGGGGCCCACTGGGACACTGCGGGGGCTCGTGGAAGCCAGCGGCCATTGTGACACAGCGGGGCTGCACAGAGCCCACGGTGCTTTGTGACCCGTGGCTCCCAGGAGAGCCTTTGTGATGCTGGGGAACTACAAGGAAGCCTGGCTCCTCTGTGACACCACCACAGAAGCTCAGGGGAGCCCTGGAGACCGTGCTGATGCTATTGAACCTGATGCAACCCTGCCTCCTCTGTGACACCACAGAAGCTCTTGGAGCCCTGGAGACCGTGGTGATGCTATGGAACCTGATGCAACCCTGCCTCCTCTGTGACACCACAGAACCTCTGGGAGCCCTGGAGACCGTGCTGATGCTATGGAACCTGATGCAACCCTGCCTCCACTGTGACACCACAGAAGCTCAGGGAGCCCTGGAGACTGTGGTGATGCTATGGAACCTGATGCAACCCTGCCTCCACTGTGACACCACAGAACCTCTGGGAGCCCTGGAGACCGTGCTGATGCTATGGAACCTGATGCAACCCTGCCTCCACTGTGACACCACAGAAGCTCGGGGAGCTCTGCAGACCGTGGGGATGCTGGCGAAGCTGACGGAACCCTGGGCACCACAGTGACGCTATGGAACCTGGTGGAACCGAGGGGCCACAGTGACACTGTGGGGCCTTTTGGAAGCAACAGGACCCTGGTGGGAAGCCACGGGATGATTAATCCTGCACGAACCTGCTCCAGGTGGGCTCCTCTCTCCCGGCTTCCACAGGTGCTGCTAGGATCCCACTCCGGCACTGGCTTGGCACGGGCTGACGGCTTCCTTTGGCAATGGCTCTGCTCCAGGATGGCATGCTGCAGAGAATGCAGGTAGATTTTGTGCTCACTCCTGGCATGCAGCTGGACAATAAAGCCTGATCCAGCCCCCCCTCAGCATATGTCCGGCTCTGGCATTGGGGCGGGGCAACTTTGGGAGCAGCCCCAGCCCTGCTCCTGCTCCCGGCTGGGCACCCAGCTGCTGGGACACAGGTGTGTCCTGATGCCACCGTCTACTCCTTTGAGAAGGGGAGGACAGAGTGCATCAGGGAGTTTGGTGTGGCTTACATGCGGCAAGGAGAAGGTGCAGCCCCAAACTGGCTTTCACTTCTAGAACCTTTTGCTATTGCGGGAGCAGCTGCTGGAGCTTTTCAACCGAGCTGCAAGAGTGAAAAGTGTGATGGCATGTCTATCTGAGAAGGAAGGTTCGGTGCCGCAGCCTGTTGTGCACAATTTATATGCTGATAAGAGAAGGGGGTGCTTTTGGAACGTTTTCCTTCCTGACACTTCTGTCTCTGTGAGCTTTAGCTGCTTGGACTCAGGGATACCGAAGGTATGTGAAAGTGACTGGGATGCGAGAATCATGTTGCACAGGGAACAGGGAAGGTCAGCAAATGTTTCCTGTCCTGGCACATCTCTCAGTCTGAACTGCAGCTGCAGATGCTTCACTTCCGCCAAGGACTCTGCCACCTTGAGAGAAGGATGCGCTCTATGGAGTTGAGAAAGAAAGTGCGTCTCACTAGCTTCTTTCCTCTACTTCATAGACAGCAAAGGGGCTATGAAAGGCAGCACTGGCTTTTTGTTCTAGGACTTCTTCTTTACAAGCAGCTGCTGGATGTTTGGAAGGGGGTTTGGGATATGCAAAAATGAGAGGCTAAGATGGTAAGAAGGTAAGATGGAAGTCATCTGGCAAAAGCAGAGCTCACAAAAGGGCCAGCTGAGAAAGCTCTTGCTGCCTACAACTTCAACTGCACCCCTCAAAGCAGCAGCACACACGCTGCTCTCGGCACTTTCCTTCTCAGCTCTACGCACCATCCTAAGCCTTGCCTCTCCCACACTCAGGATCCAAAGACAACGGCACCAGGGACTGCTCACACACTAAAGGCACCAGGACAAAAGGCTCACCAGCTTGGCCTTTGCATTCCCGCTGACAGCTCCACAGCTTGAACCCAGAGAACTGCCTGCTGCCAACAGCCTTTCCAATCACTCTGAGCACCTCATGACAAGGAGTGTGGGGAATGAATCTCCAGCAGCCTCCTGCCCCAGGCTGTCCCCCGGGAGCAGCCCTGCTCCAGGCCGTGACTGCCACCTGCACAGCCAAAGGACCCAGAGCCGGTGTTACACACCACGGCTGTGCCTGGCACAGAGACACCAGTGGCCACACAAGTGGCCATGGCACTGTCCACACACAGTCCCTGCTGCTGCTCCCCCAGCCGCTGGCACCAACTCCCAGCCACCCACTCCTAAAGCCACGGGGCCCACTGGGACACTGCGGGGGCTCGTGGAAGCCAGCGGCCATTGTGACACAGCGGGGCTGCACAGAGCCCACGGTGCTTTGTGACCCGTGGCTCCCAGGAGAGCCTTTGTGATGCTGGGGAACTACAAGGAAGCCTGGCTCCTCTGTGACACCACCACAGAAGCTCAGGGGAGCCCTGGAGACCGTGGTGATGCTATGGAACCTGATGCAACCCTGCCTCCACTGTGACACCACAGAAGCTCAGGGAGCCCTGGAGACTGTGGTGATGCTATGGAACCTGATGCAACCCTGCCTCCACTGTGACACCACAGAACCTCTGGGAGCCCTGGAGACCGTGCTGATGCTATGGAACCTGATGCAACCCTGCCTCCACTGTGACACCACAGAAGCTCGGGGAGCTCTGCAGACCGTGGGGATGCTGGCGAAGCTGACGGAACCCTGGGCACCACAGTGACGCTATGGAACCTGGTGGAACCGAGGGGCCACAGTGACACTGTGGGGCCTTTTGGAAGCAACAGGACCCTGGTGGGAAGCCACGGGATGATTAATCCTGCACGAACCTGCTCCAGGTGGGCTCCTCTCTCCCGGCTTCCACAGGTGCTGCTAGGATCCCACTCCGGCACTGGCTTGGCACGGGCTGACGGCTTCCTTTGGCAATGGCTCTGCTCCAGGATGGCATGCTGCAGAGAATGCAGGTAGATTTTGTGCTCACTCCTGGCATGCAGCTGGACAATAAAGCCTGATCCAGCCCCCCCTCAGCATATGTCCGGCTCTGGCATTGGGGCGGGGCAACTTTGGGAGCAGCCCCAGCCCTGCTCCTGCTCCCGGCTGGGCACCCAGCTGCTGGGACACAGGTGTGTCCTGATGCCACCGTCTACTCCTTTGAGAAGGGGAGGACAGAGTGCATCAGGGAGTTTGGTGTGGCTTACATGCGGCAAGGAGAAGGTGCAGCCCCAAACTGGCTTTCACTTCTAGAACCTTTTGCTATTGCGGGAGCAGCTGCTGGAGCTTTTCAACCGAGCTGCAAGAGTGAAAAGTGTGATGGCATGTCTATCTGAGAAGGAAGGTTCGGTGCCGCAGCCTGTTGTGCACAATTTATATGCTGATAAGAGAAGGGGGTGCTTTTGGAACGTTTTCCTTCCTGACACTTCTGTCTCTGTGAGCTTTAGCTGCTTGGACTCAGGGATACCGAAGGTATGTGAAAGTGACTGGGATGCGAGAATCATGTTGCACAGGGAACAGGGAAGGTCAGCAAATGTTTCCTGTCCTGGCACATCTCTCAGTCTGAACTGCAGCTGCAGATGCTTCACTTCCGCCAAGGACTCTGCCACCTTGAGAGAAGGATGCGCTCTATGGAGTTGAGAAAGAAAGTGCGTCTCACTAGCTTCTTTCCTCTACTTCATAGACAGCAAAGGGGCTATGAAAGGCAGCACTGGCTTTTTGTTCTAGGACTTCTTCTTTACAAGCAGCTGCTGGATGTTTGGAAGGGGGTTTGGGATATGCAAAAATGAGAGGCTAAGATGGTAAGAGGGTAAGATGGAAGTCATCTGGCAAAAGCAGAGCTCACAAAAGGGCCAGCTGAGAAAGCTCTTGCTGCCTACAACTTCAACTGCACCCCTCAAAGCAGCAGCACACACGCTGCTCTCGGCACTTTCCTTCTCAGCTCTACGCACCATCCTAAGCCTTGCCTCTCCCACACTCAGGATCCAAAGACAACGGCACCAGGGACTGCTCACACACTAAAGGCACCAGGACAAAAGGCTCAGCAGCTTGGCCTTTGCATTCCCGCTGACAGCTCCACAGCTTGAACCCAGAGAACTGCCTGCTGCCAACAGCCTTTCCAATCACTCTGAGCACCTCATGACAAGGAGTGTGGGGAATGAATCTCCAGCAGCCTCCTGCCCCAGGCTGTCCCCCGGGAGCAGCCCTGCTCCAGGCCGTGACTGCCACCTGCACAGCCAAAGGACCCAGAGCCGGTGTTACACACCACGGCTGTGCCTGGCACAGAGACACCAGTGGCCACACAAGTGGCCATGGCACTGTCCACACACAGTCCCTGCTGCTGCTCCCCCAGCCGCTGGCACCAACTCCCAGCCACCCACTCCTAAAGCCACGGGGCCCACTGGGACACTGCGGGGGCTCGTGGAAGCCAGCGGCCATTGTGACACAGCGGGGCTGCACAGAGCCCACGGTGCTTTGTGACCCGTGGCTCCCAGGAGAGCCTTTGTGATGCTGGGGAACTACAAGGAAGCCTGGCTCCTCTGTGACACCACCACAGAAGCTCAGGGGAGCCCTGGAGACCGTGCTGATGCTATTGAACCTGATGCAACCCTGCCTCCTCTGTGACACCACAGAACCTCTGGGAGCCCTGGAGACCGTGGTGATGCTATGGAACCTGATGCAACCCTGCCTCCTCTGTGACACCACAGAACCTCTGGGAGCCCTGGAGACCGTGCTGATGCTATGGAACCTGATGCAACCCTGCCTCCACTGTGACACCACAGAAGCTCAGGGAGCCCTGGAGACTGTGGTGATGCTATGGAACCTGATGCAACCCTGCCTCCACTGTGACACCACAGAACCTCTGGGAGCCCTGGAGACCGTGCTGATGCTATGGAACCTGATGCAACCCTGCCTCCACTGTGACACCACAGAAGCTCGGGGAGCTCTGCAGACCGTGGGGATGCTGGCGAAGCTGACGGAACCCTGGGCACCACAGTGACGCTATGGAACCTGGTGGAACCGAGGGGCCACAGTGACACTGTGGGGCCTTTTGGAAGCAACAGGACCCTGGTGGGAAGCCACGGGATGATTAATCCTGCACGAACCTGCTCCAGGTGGGCTCCTCTCTCCCGGCTTCCACAGGTGCTGCTAGGATCCCACTCCGGCACTGGCTTGGCACGGGCTGACGGCTTCCTTTGGCAATGGCTCTGCTCCAGGATGGCATGCTGCAGAGAATGCAGGTAGATTTTGTGCTCGCTCCTGGCATGCAGCTGGACAATAAAGCCTGATCCAGCCCCCCCTCAGCATATGTCCGGCTCTGGCATTGGGGCGGGGCAACTTTGGGAGCAGCCCCAGCCCTGCTCCTGCTCCCGGCTGGGCACCCAGCTGCTGGGACACAGGTGTGTCCTGATGCCACCGTCTACTCCTTTGAGAAGGGGAGGACAGAGTGCATCAGGGAGTTTGGTGTGGCTTACATGCGGCAAGGAGAAGGTGCAGCCCCAAACTGGCTTTCACTTCTAGAACCTTTTGCTATTGCGGGAGCAGCTGCTGGAGCTTTTCAACCGAGCTGCAAGAGTGAAAAGTGTGATGGCATGTCTATCTGAGAAGGAAGGTTCGGTGCCGCAGCCTGTTGTGCACAATTTATATGCTGATAAGAGAAGGGGGTGCTTTTGGAACGTTTTCCTTCCTGACACTTCTGTCTCTGTGAGCTTTAGCTGCTTGGACTCAGGGATACCGAAGGTATGTGAAAGTGACTGGGATGCGAGAATCATGTTGCACAGGGAACAGGGAAGGTCAGCAAATGTTTCCTGTCCTGGCACATCTCTCAGTCTGAACTGCAGCTGCAGATGCTTCACTTCCGCCAAGGACTCTGCCACCTTGAGAGAAGGATGCGCTCTATGGAGTTGAGAAAGAAAGTGCGTCTCACTAGCTTCTTTCCTCTACTTCATAGACAGCAAAGGGGCTATGAAAGGCAGCACTGGCTTTTTGTTCTAGGACTTCTTCTTTACAAGCAGCTGCTGGATGTTTGGAAGGGGGTTTGGGATATGCAAAAATGAGAGGCTAAGATGGTAAGAAGGTAAGATGGAAGTCATCTGGCAAAAGCAGAGCTCACAAAAGGGCCAGCTGAGAAAGCTCTTGCTGCCTACAACTTCAACTGCACCCCTCAAAGCAGCAGCACACACGCTGCTCTCGGCACTTTCCTTCTCAGCTCTACGCACCATCCTAAGCCTTGCCTCTCCCACACTCAGGATCCAAAGACAACGGCACCAGGGACTGCTCACACACTAAAGGCACCAGGACAAAAGGCTCACCAGCTTGGCCTTTGCATTCCCGCTGACAGCTCCACAGCTTGAACCCAGAGAACTGCCTGCTGCCAACAGCCTTTCCAATCACTCTGAGCACCTCATGACAAGGAGTGTGGGGAATGAATCTCCAGCAGCCTCCTGCCCCAGGCTGTCCCCCGGGAGCAGCCCTGCTCCAGGCCGTGACTGCCACCTGCACAGCCAAAGGACCCAGAGCCGGTGTTACACACCACGGCTGTGCCTGGCACAGAGACACCAGTGGCCACACAAGTGGCCATGGCACTGTCCACACACAGTCCCTGCTGCTGCTCCCCCAGCCGCTGGCACCAACTCCCAGCCACCCACTCCTAAAGCTACGGGGCCCACTGGGACACTGCGGGGGCTCGTGGAAGCCAGCGGCCATTGTGACACAGCGGGGCTGCACAGAGCCCACGGTGCTTTGTGACCCGTGGCTCCCAGGAGAGCCTTTGTGATGCTGGGGAACTACAAGGAAGCCTGGCTCCTCTGTGACACCACCACAGAAGCTCAGGGGAGCCCTGGAGACCGTGCTGATGCTATGGAACCTGATGCAACCCTGCCTCCTCTGTGACACCACAGAACCTCTGGGAGCCCTGGAGACCGTGCTGATGCTATGGAACCTGATGCAACCCTGCCTCCACTGTGACACCACAGAAGCTCAGGGAGCCCTGGAGACTGTGGTGATGCTATGGAACCTGATGCAACCCTGCCTCCACTGTGACACCACAGAACCTCTGGGAGCCCTGGAGACCGTGCTGATGCTATGGAACCTGATGCAACCCTGCCTCCACTGTGACACCACAGAAGCTCGGGGAGCTCTGCAGACCGTGGGGATGCTGGCGAAGCTGACGGAACCCTGGGCACCACAGTGACGCTATGGAACCTGGTGGAACCGAGGGGCCACAGTGACACTGTGGGGCCTTTTGGAAGCAACAGGACCCTGGTGGGAAGCCACGGGATGATTAATCCTGCACGAACCTGCTCCAGGTGGGCTCCTCTCTCCCGGCTTCCACAGGTGCTGCTAGGATCCCACTCCGGCACTGGCTTGGCACGGGCTGACGGCTTCCTTTGGCAATGGCTCTGCTCCAGGATGGCATGCTGCAGAGAATGCAGGTAGATTTTGTGCTCACTCCTGGCATGCAGCTGGACAATAAAGCCTGATCCAGCCCCCCCTCAGCATATGTCCGGCTCTGGCATTGGGGCGGGGCAACTTTGGGAGCAGCCCCAGCCCTGCTCCTGCTCCCGGCTGGGCACCCAGCTGCTGGGACACAGGTGTGTCCTGATGCCACCGTCTACTCCTTTGAGAAGGGGAGGACAGAGTGCATCAGGGAGTTTGGTGTGGCTTACATGCGGCAAGGAGAAGGTGCAGCCCCAAACTGGCTTTCACTTCTAGAACCTTTTGCTATTGCGGGAGCAGCTGCTGGAGCTTTTCAACCGAGCTGCAAGAGTGAAAAGTGTGATGGCATGTCTATCTGAGAAGGAAGGTTCGGTGCCGCAGCCTGTTGTGCACAATTTATATGCTGATAAGAGAAGGGGGTGCTTTTGGAACGTTTCCCTTCCTGACACTTCTGTCTCTGTGAGCTTTAGCTGCTTGGACTCAGGGATACCGAAGGTATGTGAAAGTGACTGGGATGCGAGAATCATGTTGCACAGGGAACAGGGAAGGTCAGCAAATGTTTCCTGTCCTGGCACATCTCTCAGTCTGAACTGCAGCTGCAGATGCTTCACTTCCGCCAAGGACTCTGCCACCTTGAGAGAAGGATGCGCTCTATGGAGTTGAGAAAGAAAGTGCGTCTCACTAGCTTCTTTCCTCTACTTCATAGACAGCAAAGGGGCTATGAAAGGCAGCACTGGCTTTTTGTTCTAGGACTTCTTCTTTACAAGCAGCTGCTGGATGTTTGGAAGGGGGTTTGGGATATGCAAAAATGAGAGGCTAAGATGGTAAGAGGGTAAGATGGAAGTCATCTGGCAAAAGCAGAGCTCACAAAAGGGCCAGCTGAGAAAGCTCTTGCTGCCTACAACTTCAACTGCACCCCTCAAAGCAGCAGCACACACGCTGCTCTCGGCACTTTCCTTCTCAGCTCTACGCACCATCCTAAGCCTTGCCTCTCCCACACTCAGGATCCAAAGACAACGGCACCAGGGACTGCTCACACACTAAAGGCACCAGGACAAAAGGCTCACCAGCTTGGCCTTTGCATTCCCGCTGACAGCTCCACAGCTTGAACCCAGAGAACTGCCTGCTGCCAACAGCCTTTCCAATCACTCTGAGCACCTCATGACAAGGAGTGTGGGGAATGAATCTCCAGCAGCCTCCTGCCCCAGGCTGTCCCCCGGGAGCAGCCCTGCTCCAGGCCGTGACTGCCACCTGCACAGCCAAAGGACCCAGAGCCGGTGTTACACACCACGGCTGTGCCTGGCACAGAGACACCAGTGGCCACACAAGTGGCCATGGCACTGTCCACACACAGTCCCTGCTGCTGCTCCCCCAGCCGCTGGCACCAACTCCCAGCCACCCACTCCTAAAGCCACGGGGCCCACTGGGACACTGCGGGGGCTCGTGGAAGCCAGCGGCCATTGTGACACAGCGGGGCTGCACAGAGCCCACGGTGCTTTGTGACCCGTGGCTCCCAGGAGAGCCTTTGTGATGCTGGGGAACTACTGGCTCCTCTGTGACACCACCACAGAAGCTCAGGGGAGCCCTGGAGACACTGCTGATGCTATGGAACCTGATGCAACCCTGCCTCCTCTGTGACACCACAGAACCTCTGGGAGCCCTGGAGACCGTGGTGATGCTATGGAACCTGATGCAACCCTGCCTCCTCTGTGACACCACAGAACCTCTGGGAGCCCTGGAGACCGTGCTGATGCTATGGAACCTGATGCAACCCTGCCTCCACTGTGACACCACAGAAGCTCAGGGAGCCCTGGAGACTGTGGTGATGCTATGGAACCTGATGCAACCCTGCCTCCACTGTGACACCACAGAACCTCTGGGAGCCCTGGAGACCGTGCTGATGCTATGGAACCTGATGCAACCCTGCCTCCACTGTGACACCACAGAAGCTCGGGGAGCTCTGCAGACCGTGGGGATGCTGGCGAAGCTGACGGAACCCTGGGCACCACAGTGACGCTATGGAACCTGGTGGAACCGAGGGGCCACAGTGACACTGTGGGGCCTTTTGGAAGCAACAGGACCCTGGTGGGAAGCCACGGGATGATTAATCCTGCACGAACCTGCTCCAGGTGGGCTCCTCTCTCCCGGCTTCCACAGGTGCTGCTAGGATCCCACTCCGGCACTGGCTTGGCACGGGCTGACGGCTTCCTTTGGCAATGGCTCTGCTCCAGGATGGCATGCTGCAGAGAATGCAGGTAGATTTTGTGCTCACTCCTGGCATGCAGCTGGACAATAAAGCCTGATCCAGCCCCCCCTCAGCATATGTCCGGCTCTGGCATTGGGGCGGGGCAACTTTGGGAGCAGCCCCAGCCCTGCTCCTGCTCCCGGCTGGGCACCCAGCTGCTGGGACACAGGTGTGTCCTGATGCCACCGTCTACTCCTTTGAGAAGGGGAGGACAGAGTGCATCAGGGAGTTTGGTGTGGCTTACATGCGGCAAGGAGAAGGTGCAGCCCCAAACTGGCTTTCACTTCTAGAACCTTTTGCTATTGCGGGAGCAGCTGCTGGAGCTTTTCAACCGAGCTGCAAGAGTGAAAAGTGTGATGGCATGTCTATCTGAGAAGGAAGGTTCGGTGCCGCAGCCTGTTGTGCACAATTTATATGCTGATAAGAGAAGGGGGTGCTTTTGCAACGTTTTCCTTCCTGACACTTCTGTCTCTGTGAGCTTTAGCTGCTTGGACTCAGGGGTACCGAAGGTATGTGAAAGTGACTGGGATGCGAGAATCATGTTGCACAGGGAACAGGGAAGGTCAGCAAATGTTTCCTGTCCTGGCACATCTCTCAGTCTGAACTGCAGCTGCAGATGCTTCACTTCCGCCAAGGACTCTGCCACCTTGAGAGAAGGATGCGCTCTATGGAGTTGAGAAAGAAAGTGCGTCTCACTAGCTTCTTTCCTCTACTTCATAGACAGCAAAGGGGCTATGAAAGGCAGCACTGGCTTTTTGTTCTAGGACTTCTTCTTTACAAGCAGCTGCTGGATGTTTGGAAGGGGGTTTGGGATATGCAAAAATGAGAGGCTAAGATGGTAAGAGGGTAAGATGGAAGTCATCTGGCAAAAGCAGAGCTCACAAAAGGGCCAGCTGAGAAAGCTCTTGCTGCCTACAACTTCAACTGCACCCCTCAAAGCAGCAGCACACACGCTGCTCTCGGCACTTTCCTTCTCAGCTCTACGCACCATCCTAAGCCTTGCCTCTCCCACACTCAGGATCCAAAGACAACGGCACCAGGGACTGCTCACACACTAAAGGCACCAGGACAAAAGGCTCACCAGCTTGGCCTTTGCATTCCCGCTGACAGCTCCACAGCTTGAACCCAGAGAACTGCCTGCTGCCAACAGCCTTTCCAATCACTCTGAGCACCTCATGACAAGGAGTGTGGGGAATGAATCTCCAGCAGCCTCCTGCCCCAGGCTGTCCCCCGGGAGCAGCCCTGCTCCAGGCTGTGACTGCCACCTGCACAGCCAAAGGACCCAGAGCCGGTGTTACACACCACGGCTGTGCCTGGCACAGAGACACCAGTGGCCACACAAGTGGCCATGGCACTGTCCACACACAGTCCCTGCTGCTGCTCCCCCAGCCGCTGGCACCAACTCCCAGCCACCCACTCCTAAAGCCACGGGGCCCACTGGGACACTGCGGGGGCTCGTGGAAGCCAGCGGCCATTGTGACACAGCGGGGCTGCACAGAGCCCACGGTGCTTTGTGACCCGTGGCTCCCAGGAGAGCCTTTGTGATGCTGGGGAACTACAAGGAAGCCTGCCTCCTCTGTGACACCACCACAGAAGCTCAGGGGAGCCCTGGAGACCGTGGTGATGCTATGGAACCTGATGCAACCCTGCCTCCACTGTGACACCACAGAAGCTCAGGGAGCCCTGGAGACTGTGGTGATGCTATGGAACCTGATGCAACCCTGCCTCCACTGTGACACCACAGAACCTCTGGGAGCCCTGGAGACCGTGGTGATGCTATGGAACCTGATGCAACCCTGCCTCCACTGTGACACCACAGAAGCTCGGGGAGCTCTGCAGACCGTGGGGATGCTGGCGAAGCTGACGGAACCCTGGGCACCACAGTGACGCTATGGAACCTGGTGGAACCGAGGGGCCACAGTGACACTGTGGGGCCTTTTGGAAGCAACAGGACCCTGGTGGGAAGCCACGGGATGATTAATCCTGCACGAACCTGCTCCAGGTGGGCTCCTCTCTCCCGGCTTCCACAGGTGCTGCTAGGATCCCACTCCGGCACTGGCTTGGCACGGGCTGACGGCTTCCTTTGGCAATGGCTCTGCTCCAGGATGGCATGCTGCAGAGAATGCAGGTAGATTTTGTGCTCACTCCTGGCATGCAGCTGGACAATAAAGCCTGATCCAGCCCCCCCTCAGCATATGTCCGGCTCTGGCATTGGGGCGGGGCAACTTTGGGAGCAGCCCCAGCCCTGCTCCTGCTCCCGGCTGGGCACCCAGCTGCTGGGACACAGGTGTGTCCTGATGCCACCGTCTACTCCTTTGAGAAGGGGAGGACAGAGTGCATCAGGGAGTTTGGTGTGGCTTACATGCGGCAAGGAGAAGGTGCAGCCCCAAACTGGCTTTCACTTCTAGAACCTTTTGCTATTGCGGGAGCAGCTGCTGGAGCTTTTCAACCGAGCTGCAAGAGTGAAAAGTGTGATGGCATGTCTATCTGAGAAGGAAGGTTCGGTGCCGCAGCCTGTTGTGCACAATTTATATGCTGATAAGAGAAGGGGGTGCTTTTGCAACGTTTTCCTTCCTGACACTTCTGTCTCTGTGAGCTTTAGCTGCTTGGACTCAGGGGTACCGAAGGTATGTGAAAGTGACTGGGATGCGAGAATCATGTTGCACAGGGAACAGGGAAGGTCACCAAATGTTTCCTGTCCTGGCACATCTCTCAGTCTGAACTGCAGCTGCAGATGCTTCACTTCCGCCAAGGACTCTGCCACCTTGAGAGAAGGATGCGCTCTATGGAGTTGAGAAAGAAAGTGCGTCTCACTAGCTTCTTTCCTCTACTTCATAGACAGCAAAGGGGCTATGAAAGGCAGCACTGGCTTTTTGTTCTAGGACTTCTTCTTTACAAGCAGCTGCTGGATGTTTGGAAGGGGGTTTGGGATATGCAAAAATGAGAGGCTAAGATGGTAAGAGGGTAAGATGGAAGTCATCTGGCAAAAGCAGAGCTCACAAAAGGGCCAGCTGAGAAAGCTCTTGCTGCCTACAACTTCAACTGCACCCCTCAAAGCAGCAGCACACACGCTGCTCTCGGCACTTTCCTTCTCAGCTCTACGCACCATCCTAAGCCTTGCCTCTCCCACACTCAGGATCCAAAGACAACGGCACCAGGGACTGCTCACACACTAAAGGCACCAGGACAAAAGGCTCAGCAGCTTGGCCTTTGCATTCCCGCTGACAGCTCCACAGCTTGAACCCAGAGAACTGCCTGCTGCCAACAGCCTTTCCAATCACTCTGAGCACCTCATGACAAGGAGTGTGGGGAATGAATCTCCAGCAGCCTCCTGCCCCAGGCTGTCCCCCGGGAGCAGCCCTGCTCCAGGCCGTGACTGCCACCTGCACAGCCAAAGGACCCAGAGCCGGTGTTACACACCACGGCTGTGCCTGGCACAGAGACACCAGTGGCCACACAAGTGGCCATGGCACTGTCCACACACAGTCCCTGCTGCTGCTCCCCCAGCCGCTGGCACCAACTCCCAGCCACCCACTCCTAAAGCTACGGGGCCCACTGGGACACTGCGGGGGCTCGTGGAAGCCAGCGGCCATTGTGACACAGCGGGGCTGCACAGAGCCCACGGTGCTTTGTGACCCGTGGCTCCCAGGAGAGCCTTTGTGATGCTGGGGAACTACAAGGAAGCCTGGCTCCTCTGTGACACCACCACAGAAGCTCAGGGGAGCCCTGGAGACCGTGCTGATGCTATGGAACCTGATGCAACCCTGCCTCCTCTGTGACACCACAGAACCTCTGGGAGCCCTGGAGACCGTGCTGATGCTATGGAACCTGATGCAACCCTGCCTCCACTGTGACACCACAGAAGCTCAGGGAGCCCTGGAGACTGTGGTGATGCTATGGAACCTGATGCAACCCTGCCTCCACTGTGACACCACAGAACCTCTGGGAGCCCTGGAGACCGTGCTGATGCTATGGAACCTGATGCAACCCTGCCTCCACTGTGACACCACAGAAGCTCGGGGAGCTCTGCAGACCGTGGGGATGCTGGCGAAGCTGACGGAACCCTGGGCACCACAGTGACGCTATGGAACCTGGTGGAACCGAGGGGCCACAGTGACACTGTGGGGCCTTTTGGAAGCAACAGGACCCTGGTGGGAAGCCACGGGATGATTAATCCTGCACGAACCTGCTCCAGGTGGGCTCCTCTCTCCCGGCTTCCACAGGTGCTGCTAGGATCCCACTCCGGCACTGGCTTGGCACGGGCTGACGGCTTCCTTTGGCAATGGCTCTGCTCCAGGATGGCATGCTGCAGAGAATGCAGGTAGATTTTGTGCTCACTCCTGGCATGCAGCTGGACAATAAAGCCTGATCCAGCCCCCCCTCAGCATATGTCCGGCTCTGGCATTGGGGCGGGGCAACTTTGGGAGCAGCCCCAGCCCTGCTCCTGCTCCCGGCTGGGCACCCAGCTGCTGGGACACAGGTGTGTCCTGATGCCACCGTCTACTCCTTTGAGAAGGGGAGGACAGAGTGCATCAGGGAGTTTGGTGTGGCTTACATGCGGCAAGGAGAAGGTGCAGCCCCAAACTGGCTTTCACTTCTAGAACCTTTTGCTATTGCGGGAGCAGCTGCTGGAGCTTTTCAACCGAGCTGCAAGAGTGAAAAGTGTGATGGCATGTCTATCTGAGAAGGAAGGTTCGGTGCCGCAGCCTGTTGTGCACAATTTATATGCTGATAAGAGAAGGGGGTGCTTTTGGAACGTTTTCCTTCCTGACACTTCTGTCTCTGTGAGCTTTAGCTGCTTGGACTCAGGGGTACCGAAGGTATGTGAAAGTGACTGGGATGCGAGAATCATGTTGCACAGGGAACAGGGAAGGTCAGCAAATGTTTCCTGTCCTGGCACATCTCTCAGTCTGAACTGCAGCTGCAGATGCTTCACTTCCGCCAAGGACTCTGCCACCTTGAGAGAAGGATGCGCTCTATGGAGTTGAGAAAGAAAGTGCGTCTCACTAGCTTCTTTCCTCTACTTCATAGACAGCAAAGGGGCTATGAAAGGCAGCACTGGCTTTTTGTTCTAGGACTTCTTCTTTACAAGCAGCTGCTGGATGTTTGGAAGGGGGTTTGGGATATGCAAAAATGAGAGGCTAAGATGGTAAGAGGGTAAGATGGAAGTCATCTGGCAAAAGCAGAGCTCACAAAAGGGCCAGCTGAGAAAGCTCTTGCTGCCTACAACTTCAACTGCACCCCTCAAAGCAGCAGCACACACGCTGCTCTCGGCACTTTCCTTCTCAGCTCTACGCACCATCCTAAGCCTTGCCTCTCCCACACTCAGGATCCAAAGACAACGGCACCAGGGACTGCTCACACACTAAAGGCACCAGGACAAAAGGCTCGCCAGCTTGGCCTTTGCATTCCCGCTGACAGCTCCACAGCTTGAACCCAGAGAACTGCCTGCTGCCAACAGCCTTTCCAATCACTCTGAGCACCTCATGACAAGGAGTGTGGGGAATGAATCTCCAGCAGCCTCCTGCCCCAGGCTGTCCCCCGGGAGCAGCCCTGCTCCAGGCTGTGACTGCCACCTGCACAGCCAAAGGACCCAGAGCCGGTGTTACACACCACGGCTGTGCCTGGCACAGAGACACCAGTGGCCACACAAGTGGCCATGGCACTGTCCACACACAGTCCCTGCTGCTGCTCCCCCAGCCGCTGGCACCAACTCCCAGCCACCCACTCCTAAAGCCACGGGGCCCACTGGGACACTGCGGGGGCTCATGGAAGCCAGCGGCCATTGTGACACAGCGGGGCTGCACAGAGCCCACGGTGCTTTGTGACCCGTGGCTCCCAGGAGAGCCTTTGTGATGCTGGGGAACTACAAGGAAGCCTGGCTCCTCTGTGACACCACCACAGAAGCTCAGGGGAGCCCTGGAGACCGTGGTGATGCTATGGAACCTGATGCAACCCTGCCTCCACTGTGACACCACAGAAGCTCAGGGAGCCCTGGAGACTGTGGTGATGCTATGGAACCTGATGCAACCCTGCCTCCACTGTGACACCACAGAACCTCTGGGAGCCCTGGAGACCGTGCTGATGCTATGGAACCTGATGCAACCCTGCCTCCACTGTGACACCACAGAAGCTCGGGGAGCTCTGCAGACCGTGGGGATGCTGGCGAAGCTGACGGAACCCTGGGCACCACAGTGACGCTATGGAACCTGGTGGAACCGAGGGGCCACAGTGACACTGTGGGGCCTTTTGGAAGCAACAGGACCCTGGTGGGAAGCCACGGGATGATTAATCCTGCACGAACCTGCTCCAGGTGGGCTCCTCTCTCCCGGCTTCCACAGGTGCTGCTAGGATCCCACTCCGGCACTGGCTTGGCACGGGCTGACGGCTTCCTTTGGCAATGGCTCTGCTCCAGGATGGCATGCTGCAGAGAATGCAGGTAGATTTTGTGCTCACTCCTGGCATGCAGCTGGACAATAAAGCCTGATCCAGCCCCCCCTCAGCATATGTCCGGCTCTGGCATTGGGGCGGGGCAACTTTGGGAGCAGCCCCAGCCCTGCTCCTGCTCCCGGCTGGGCACCCAGCTGCTGGGACACAGGTGTGTCCTGATGCCACCGTCTACTCCTTTGAGAAGGGGAGGACAGAGTGCATCAGGGAGTTTGGTGTGGCTTACATGCGGCAAGGAGAAGGTGCAGCCCCAAACTGGCTTTCACTTCTAGAACCTTTTGCTATTGCGGGAGCAGCTGCTGGAGCTTTTCAACCGAGCTGCAAGAGTGAAAAGTGTGATGGCATGTCTATCTGAGAAGGAAGGTTCGGTGCCGCAGCCTGTTGTGCACAATTTATATGCTGATAAGAGAAGGGGGTGCTTTTGGAACGTTTTCCTTCCTGACACTTCTGTCTCTGTGAGCTTTAGCTGCTTGGACTCAGGGATACCGAAGGTATGTGAAAGTGACTGGGATGCGAGAATCATGTTGCACAGGGAACAGGGAAGGTCAGCAAATGTTTCCTGTCCTGGCACATCTCTCAGTCTGAACTGCAGCTGCAGATGCTTCACTTCCGCCAAGGACTCTGCCACCTTGAGAGAAGGATGCGCTCTATGGAGTTGAGAAAGAAAGTGCGTCTCACTAGCTTCTTTCCTCTACTTCATAGACAGCAAAGGGGCTATGAAAGGCAGCACTGGCTTTTTGTTCTAGGACTTCTTCTTTACAAGCAGCTGCTGGATGTTTGGAAGGGGGTTTGGGATATGCAAAAATGAGAGGCTAAGATGGTAAGAGGGTAAGATGGAAGTCATCTGGCAAAAGCAGAGCTCACAAAAGGGCCAGCTGAGAAAGCTCTTGCTGCCTACAACTTCAACTGCACCCCTCAAAGCAGCAGCACACACGCTGCTCTCGGCACTTTCCTTCTCAGCTCTACGCACCATCCTAAGCCTTGCCTCTCCCACACTCAGGATCCAAAGACAACGGCACCAGGGACTGCTCACACACTAAAGGCACCAGGACAAAAGGCTCACCAGCTTGGCCTTTGCATTCCCGCTGACAGCTCCACAGCTTGAACCCAGAGAACTGCCTGCTGCCAACAGCCTTTCCAATCACTCTGAGCACCTCATGACAAGGAGTGTGGGGAATGAATCTCCAGCAGCCTCCTGCCCCAGGCTGTCCCCCGGGAGCAGCCCTGCTCCAGGCCGTGACTGCCACCTGCACAGCCAAAGGACCCAGAGCCGGTGTTACACACCACGGCTGTGCCTGGCACAGAGACACCAGTGGCCACACAAGTGGCCATGGCACTGTCCACACACAGTCCCTGCTGCTGCTCCCCCAGCCGCTGGCACCAACTCCCAGCCACCCACTCCTAAAGCCACGGGGCCCACTGGGACACTGCGGGGGCTCGTGGAAGCCAGCGGCCATTGTGACACAGCGGGGCTGCACAGAGCCCACGGTGCTTTGTGACCCGTGGCTCCCAGGAGAGCCTTTGTGATGCTGGGGAACTACAAGGAAGCCTGGCTCCTCTGTGACACCACCACAGAAGCTCAGGGGAGCCCTGGAGACCGTGCTGATGCTATTGAACCTGATGCAACCCTGCCTCCTCTGTGACACCACAGAAGCTCTTGGAGCCCTGGAGACCGTGGTGATGCTATGGAACCTGATGCAACCCTGCCTCCTCTGTGACACCACAGAACCTCTGGGAGCCCTGGAGACCGTGCTGATGCTATGGAACCTGATGCAACCCTGCCTCCACTGTGACACCACAGAAGCTCAGGGAGCCCTGGAGACTGTGGTGATGCTATGGAACCTGATGCAACCCTGCCTCCACTGTGACACCACAGAACCTCTGGGAGCCCTGGAGACCGTGCTGATGCTATGGAACCTGATGCAACCCTGCCTCCACTGTGACACCACAGAAGCTCGGGGAGCTCTGCAGACCGTGGGGATGCTGGCGAAGCTGACGGAACCCTGGGCACCACAGTGACGCTATGGAACCTGGTGGAACCGAGGGGCCACAGTGACACTGTGGGGCCTTTTGGAAGCAACAGGACCCTGGTGGGAAGCCACGGGATGATTAATCCTGCACGAACCTGCTCCAGGTGGGCTCCTCTCTCCCGGCTTCCACAGGTGCTGCTAGGATCCCACTCCGGCACTGGCTTGGCACGGGCTGACGGCTTCCTTTGGCAATGGCTCTGCTCCAGGATGGCATGCTGCAGAGAATGCAGGTAGATTTTGTGCTCACTCCTGGCATGCAGCTGGACAATAAAGCCTGATCCAGCCCCCCCTCAGCATATGTCCGGCTCTGGCATTGGGGCGGGGCAACTTTGGGAGCAGCCCCAGCCCTGCTCCTGCTCCCGGCTGGGCACCCAGCTGCTGGGACACAGGTGTGTCCTGATGCCACCGTCTACTCCTTTGAGAAGGGGAGGACAGAGTGCATCAGGGAGTTTGGTGTGGCTTACATGCGGCAAGGAGAAGGTGCAGCCCCAAACTGGCTTTCACTTCTAGAACCTTTTGCTATTGCGGGAGCAGCTGCTGGAGCTTTTCAACCGAGCTGCAAGAGTGAAAAGTGTGATGGCATGTCTATCTGAGAAGGAAGGTTCGGTGCCGCAGCCTGTTGTGCACAATTTATATGCTGATAAGAGAAGGGGGTGCTTTTGGAACGTTTTCCTTCCTGACACTTCTGTCTCTGTGAGCTTTAGCTGCTTGGACTCAGGGATACCGAAGGTATGTGAAAGTGACTGGGATGCGAGAATCATGTTGCACAGGGAACAGGGAAGGTCAGCAAATGTTTCCTGTCCTGGCACATCTCTCAGTCTGAACTGCAGCTGCAGATGCTTCACTTCCGCCAAGGACTCTGCCACCTTGAGAGAAGGATGCGCTCTATGGAGTTGAGAAAGAAAGTGCGTCTCACTAGCTTCTTTCCTCTACTTCATAGACAGCAAAGGGGCTATGAAAGGCAGCACTGGCTTTTTGTTCTAGGACTTCTTCTTTACAAGCAGCTGCTGGATGTTTGGAAGGGGGTTTGGGATATGCAAAAATGAGAGGCTAAGATGGTAAGAGGGTAAGATGGAAGTCATCTGGCAAAAGCAGAGCTCACAAAAGGGCCAGCTGAGAAAGCTCTTGCTGCCTACAACTTCAACTGCACCCCTCAAAGCAGCAGCACACACGCTGCTCTCGGCACTTTCCTTCTCAGCTCTACGCACCATCCTAAGCCTTGCCTCTCCCACACTCAGGATCCAAAGACAACGGCACCAGGGACTGCTCACACACTAAAGGCACCAGGACAAAAGGCTCACCAGCTTGGCCTTTGCATTCCCGCTGACAGCTCCACAGCTTGAACCCAGAGAACTGCCTGCTGCCAACAGCCTTTCCAATCACTCTGAGCACCTCATGACAAGGAGTGTGGGGAATGAATCTCCAGCAGCCTCCTGCCCCAGGCTGTCCCCCGGGAGCAGCCCTGCTCCAGGCCGTGACTGCCACCTGCACAGCCAAAGGACCCAGAGCCGGTGTTACACACCACGGCTGTGCCTGGCACAGAGACACCAGTGGCCACACAAGTGGCCATGGCACTGTCCACACACAGTCCCTGCTGCTGCTCCCCCAGCCGCTGGCACCAACTCCCAGCCACCCACTCCTAAAGCCACGGGGCCCACTGGGACACTGCGGGGGCTCGTGGAAGCCAGCGGCCATTGTGACACAGCGGGGCTGCACAGAGCCCACGGTGCTTTGTGACCCGTGGCTCCCAGGAGAGCCTTTGTGATGCTGGGGAACTACAAGGAAGCCTGGCTCCTCTGTGACACCACCACAGAAGCTCAGGGGAGCCCTGGAGACCGTGCTGATGCTATTGAACCTGATGCAACCCTGCCTCCTCTGTGACACCACAGAAGCTCTTGGAGCCCTGGAGACCGTGGTGATGCTATGGAACCTGATGCAACCCTGCCTCCTCTGTGACACCACAGAACCTCTGGGAGCCCTGGAGACCGTGCTGATGCTATGGAACCTGATGCAACCCTGCCTCCACTGTGACACCACAGAAGCTCAGGGAGCCCTGGAGACTGTGGTGATGCTATGGAACCTGATGCAACCCTGCCTCCACTGTGACACCACAGAACCTCTGGGAGCCCTGGAGACCGTGCTGATGCTATGGAACCTGATGCAACCCTGCCTCCACTGTGACACCACAGAAGCTCGGGGAGCTCTGCAGACCGTGGGGATGCTGGCGAAGCTGACGGAACCCTGGGCACCACAGTGACGCTATGGAACCTGGTGGAACCGAGGGGCCACAGTGACACTGTGGGGCCTTTTGGAAGCAACAGGACCCTGGTGGGAAGCCACGGGATGATTAATCCTGCACGAACCTGCTCCAGGTGGGCTCCTCTCTCCCGGCTTCCACAGGTGCTGCTAGGATCCCACTCCGGCACTGGCTTGGCACGGGCTGACGGCTTCCTTTGGCAATGGCTCTGCTCCAGGATGGCATGCTGCAGAGAATGCAGGTAGATTTTGTGCTCACTCCTGGCATGCAGCTGGACAATAAAGCCTGATCCAGCCCCCCCTCAGCATATGTCCGGCTCTGGCATTGGGGCGGGGCAACTTTGGGAGCAGCCCCAGCCCTGCTCCTGCTCCCGGCTGGGCACCCAGCTGCTGGGACACAGGTGTGTCCTGATGCCACCGTCTACTCCTTTGAGAAGGGGAGGACAGAGTGCATCAGGGAGTTTGGTGTGGCTTACATGCGGCAAGGAGAAGGTGCAGCCCCAAACTGGCTTTCACTTCTAGAACCTTTTGCTATTGCGGGAGCAGCTGCTGGAGCTTTTCAACCGAGCTGCAAGAGTGAAAAGTGTGATGGCATGTCTATCTGAGAAGGAAGGTTCGGTGCCGCAGCCTGTTGTGCACAATTTATATGCTGATAAGAGAAGGGGGTGCTTTTGGAACGTTTTCCTTCCTGACACTTCTGTCTCTGTGAGCTTTAGCTGCTTGGACTCAGGGATACCGAAGGTATGTGAAAGTGACTGGGATGCGAGAATCATGTTGCACAGGGAACAGGGAAGGTCAGCAAATGTTTCCTGTCCTGGCACATCTCTCAGTCTGAACTGCAGCTGCAGATGCTTCACTTCCGCCAAGGACTCTGCCACCTTGAGAGAAGGATGCGCTCTATGGAGTTGAGAAAGAAAGTGCGTCTCACTAGCTTCTTTCCTCTACTTCATAGACAGCAAAGGGGCTATGAAAGGCAGCACTGGCTTTTTGTTCTAGGACTTCTTCTTTACAAGCAGCTGCTGGATGTTTGGAAGGGGGTTTGGGATATGCAAAAATGAGAGGCTAAGATGGTAAGAAGGTAAGATGGAAGTCATCTGGCAAAAGCAGAGCTCACAAAAGGGCCAGCTGAGAAAGCTCTTGCTGCCTACAACTTCAACTGCACCCCTCAAAGCAGCAGCACACACGCTGCTCTCGGCACTTTCCTTCTCAGCTCTACGCACCATCCTAAGCCTTGCCTCTCCCACACTCAGGATCCAAAGACAACGGCACCAGGGACTGCTCACACACTAAAGGCACCAGGACAAAAGGCTCAGCAGCTTGGCCTTTGCATTCCCGCTGACAGCTCCACAGCTTGAACCCAGAGAACTGCCTGCTGCCAACAGCCTTTCCAATCACTCTGAGCACCTCATGACAAGGAGTGTGGGGAATGAATCTCCAGCAGCCTCCTGCCCCAGGCTGTCCCCCGGGAGCAGCCCTGCTCCAGGCCGTGACTGCCACCTGCACAGCCAAAGGACCCAGAGCCGGTGTTACACACCACGGCTGTGCCTGGCACAGAGACACCAGTGGCCACACAAGTGGCCATGGCACTGTCCACACACAGTCCCTGCTGCTGCTCCCCCAGCCGCTGGCACCAACTCCCAGCCACCCACTCCTAAAGCTACGGGGCCCACTGGGACACTGCGGGGGCTCGTGGAAGCCAGCGGCCATTGTGACACAGCGGGGCTGCACAGAGCCCACGGTGCTTTGTGACCCGTGGCTCCCAGGAGAGCCTTTGTGATGCTGGGGAACTACAAGGAAGCCTGGCTCCTCTGTGACACCACCACAGAAGCTCAGGGGAGCCCTGGAGACCGTGCTGATGCTATGGAACCTGATGCAACCCTGCCTCCTCTGTGACACCACAGAACCTCTGGGAGCCCTGGAGACCGTGCTGATGCTATGGAACCTGATGCAACCCTGCCTCCACTGTGACACCACAGAAGCTCAGGGAGCCCTGGAGACTGTGGTGATGCTATGGAACCTGATGCAACCCTGCCTCCACTGTGACACCACAGAACCTCTGGGAGCCCTGGAGACCGTGCTGATGCTATGGAACCTGATGCAACCCTGCCTCCACTGTGACACCACAGAAGCTCGGGGAGCTCTGCAGACCGTGGGGATGCTGGCGAAGCTGACGGAACCCTGGGCACCACAGTGACGCTATGGAACCTGGTGGAACCGAGGGGCCACAGTGACACTGTGGGGCCTTTTGGAAGCAACAGGACCCTGGTGGGAAGCCACGGGATGATTAATCCTGCACGAACCTGCTCCAGGTGGGCTCCTCTCTCCCGGCTTCCACAGGTGCTGCTAGGATCCCACTCCGGCACTGGCTTGGCACGGGCTGACGGCTTCCTTTGGCAATGGCTCTGCTCCAGGATGGCATGCTGCAGAGAATGCAGGTAGATTTTGTGCTCACTCCTGGCATGCAGCTGGACAATAAAGCCTGATCCAGCCCCCCCTCAGCATATGTCCGGCTCTGGCATTGGGGCGGGGCAACTTTGGGAGCAGCCCCAGCCCTGCTCCTGCTCCCGGCTGGGCACCCAGCTGCTGGGACACAGGTGTGTCCTGATGCCACCGTCTACTCCTTTGAGAAGGGGAGGACAGAGTGCATCAGGGAGTTTGGTGTGGCTTACATGCGGCAAGGAGAAGGTGCAGCCCCAAACTGGCTTTCACTTCTAGAACCTTTTGCTATTGCGGGAGCAGCTGCTGGAGCTTTTCAACCGAGCTGCAAGAGTGAAAAGTGTGATGGCATGTCTATCTGAGAAGGAAGGTTCGGTGCCGCAGCCTGTTGTGCACAATTTATATGCTGATAAGAGAAGGGGGTGCTTTTGGAACGTTTTCCTTCCTGACACTTCTGTCTCTGTGAGCTTTAGCTGCTTGGACTCAGGGATACCGAAGGTATGTGAAAGTGACTGGGATGCGAGAATCATGTTGCACAGGGAACAGGGAAGGTCAGCAAATGTTTCCTGTCCTGGCACATCTCTCAGTCTGAACTGCAGCTGCAGATGCTTCACTTCCGCCAAGGACTCTGCCACCTTGAGAGAAGGATGCGCTCTATGGAGTTGAGAAAGAAAGTGCGTCTCACTAGCTTCTTTCCTCTACTTCATAGACAGCAAAGGGGCTATGAAAGGCAGCACTGGCTTTTTGTTCTAGGACTTCTTCTTTACAAGCAGCTGCTGGATGTTTGGAAGGGGGTTTGGGATATGCAAAAATGAGAGGCTAAGATGGTAAGAAGGTAAGATGGAAGTCATCTGGCAAAAGCAGAGCTCACAAAAGGGCCAGCTGAGAAAGCTCTTGCTGCCTACAACTTCAACTGCACCCCTCAAAGCAGCAGCACACACGCTGCTCTCGGCACTTTCCTTCTCAGCTCTACGCACCATCCTAAGCCTTGCCTCTCCCACACTCAGGATCCAAAGACAACGGCACCAGGGACTGCTCACACACTAAAGGCACCAGGACAAAAGGCTCAGCAGCTTGGCCTTTGCATTCCCGCTGACAGCTCCACAGCTTGAACCCAGAGAACTGCCTGCTGCCAACAGCCTTTCCAATCACTCTGAGCACCTCATGACAAGGAGTGTGGGGAATGAATCTCCAGCAGCCTCCTGCCCCAGGCTGTCCCCCGGGAGCAGCCCTGCTCCAGGCCGTGACTGCCACCTGCACAGCCAAAGGACCCAGAGCCGGTGTTACACACCACGGCTGTGCCTGGCACAGAGACACCAGTGGCCACACAAGTGGCCATGGCACTGTCCACACACAGTCCCTGCTGCTGCTCCCCCAGCCGCTGGCACCAACTCCCAGCCACCCACTCCTAAAGCTACGGGGCCCACTGGGACACTGCGGGGGCTCGTGGAAGCCAGCGGCCATTGTGACACAGCGGGGCTGCACAGAGCCCACGGTGCTTTGTGACCCGTGGCTCCCAGGAGAGCCTTTGTGATGCTGGGGAACTACAAGGAAGCCTGGCTCCTCTGTGACACCACCACAGAAGCTCAGGGGAGCCCTGGAGACCGTGCTGATGCTATGGAACCTGATGCAACCCTGCCTCCTCTGTGACACCACAGAACCTCTGGGAGCCCTGGAGACCGTGCTGATGCTATGGAACCTGATGCAACCCTGCCTCCACTGTGACACCACAGAAGCTCAGGGAGCCCTGGAGACTGTGGTGATGCTATGGAACCTGATGCAACCCTGCCTCCACTGTGACACCACAGAACCTCTGGGAGCCCTGGAGACCGTGCTGATGCTATGGAACCTGATGCAACCCTGCCTCCACTGTGACACCACAGAAGCTCGGGGAGCTCTGCAGACCGTGGGGATGCTGGCGAAGCTGACGGAACCCTGGGCACCACAGTGACGCTATGGAACCTGGTGGAACCGAGGGGCCACAGTGACACTGTGGGGCCTTTTGGAAGCAACAGGACCCTGGTGGGAAGCCACGGGATGATTAATCCTGCACGAACCTGCTCCAGGTGGGCTCCTCTCTCCCGGCTTCCACAGGTGCTGCTAGGATCCCACTCCGGCACTGGCTTGGCACGGGCTGACGGCTTCCTTTGGCAATGGCTCTGCTCCAGGATGGCATGCTGCAGAGAATGCAGGTAGATTTTGTGCTCACTCCTGGCATGCAGCTGGACAATAAAGCCTGATCCAGCCCCCCCTCAGCATATGTCCGGCTCTGGCATTGGGGCGGGGCAACTTTGGGAGCAGCCCCAGCCCTGCTCCTGCTCCCGGCTGGGCACCCAGCTGCTGGGACACAGGTGTGTCCTGATGCCACCGTCTACTCCTTTGAGAAGGGGAGGACAGAGTGCATCAGGGAGTTTGGTGTGGCTTACATGCGGCAAGGAGAAGGTGCAGCCCCAAACTGGCTTTCACTTCTAGAACCTTTTGCTATTGCGGGAGCAGCTGCTGGAGCTTTTCAACCGAGCTGCAAGAGTGAAAAGTGTGATGGCATGTCTATCTGAGAAGGAAGGTTCGGTGCCGCAGCCTGTTGTGCACAATTTATATGCTGATAAGAGAAGGGGGTGCTTTTGGAACGTTTTCCTTCCTGACACTTCTGTCTCTGTGAGCTTTAGCTGCTTGGACTCAGGGGTACCGAAGGTATGTGAAAGTGACTGGGATGCGAGAATCATGTTGCACAGGGAACAGGGAAGGTCACCAAATGTTTCCTGTCCTGGCACATCTCTCAGTCTGAACTGCAGCTGCAGATGCTTCACTTCCGCCAAGGACTCTGCCACCTTGAGAGAAGGATGCGCTCTATGGAGTTGAGAAAGAAAGTGCGTCTCACTAGCTTCTTTCCTCTACTTCATAGACAGCAAAGGGGCTATGAAAGGCAGCACTGGCTTTTTGTTCTAGGACTTCTTCTTTACAAGCAGCTGCTGGATGTTTGGAAGGGGGTTTGGGATATGCAAAAATGAGAGGCTAAGATGGTAAGAGGGTAAGATGGAAGTCATCTGGCAAAAGCAGAGCTCACAAAAGGGCCAGCTGAGAAAGCTCTTGCTGCCTACAACTTCAACTGCACCCCTCAAAGCAGCAGCACACACGCTGCTCTCGGCACTTTCCTTCTCAGCTCTACGCACCATCCTAAGCCTTGCCTCTCCCACACTCAGGATCCAAAGACAACGGCACCAGGGACTGCTCACACACTAAAGGCACCAGGACAAAAGGCTCACCAGCTTGGCCTTTGCATTCCCGCTGACAGCTCCACAGCTTGAACCCAGAGAACTGCCTGCTGCCAACAGCCTTTCCAATCACTCTGAGCACCTCATGACAAGGAGTGTGGGGAATGAATCTCCAGCAGCCTCCTGCCCCAGGCTGTCCCCCGGGAGCAGCCCTGCTCCAGGCTGTGACTGCCACCTGCACAGCCAAAGGACCCAGAGCCGGTGTTACACACCACGGCTGTGCCTGGCACAGAGACACCAGTGGCCACACAAGTGGCCATGGCACTGTCCACACACAGTCCCTGCTGCTGCTCCCCCAGCCGCTGGCACCAACTCCCAGCCACCCACTCCTAAAGCCACGGGGCCCACTGGGACACTGCGGGGGCTCGTGGAAGCCAGCGGCCATTGTGACACAGCGGGGCTGCACAGAGCCCACGGTGCTTTGTGACCCGTGGCTCCCAGGAGAGCCTTTGTGATGCTGGGGAACTACAAGGAAGCCTGGCTCCTCTGTGACACCACCACAGAAGCTCAGGGGAGCCCTGGAGACCGTGGTGATGCTATGGAACCTGATGCAACCCTGCCTCCACTGTGACACCACAGAAGCTCAGGGAGCCCTGGAGACTGTGGTGATGCTATGGAACCTGATGCAACCCTGCCTCCACTGTGACACCACAGAACCTCTGGGAGCCCTGGAGACCGTGCTGATGCTATGGAACCTGATGCAACCCTGCCTCCACTGTGACACCACAGAAGCTCGGGGAGCTCTGCAGACCGTGGGGATGCTGGCGAAGCTGACGGAACCCTGGGCACCACAGTGACGCTATGGAACCTGGTGGAACCGAGGGGCCACAGTGACACTGTGGGGCCTTTTGGAAGCAACAGGACCCTGGTGGGAAGCCACGGGATGATTAATCCTGCACGAACCTGCTCCAGGTGGGCTCCTCTCTCCCGGCTTCCACAGGTGCTGCTAGGATCCCACTCCGGCACTGGCTTGGCACGGGCTGACGGCTTCCTTTGGCAATGGCTCTGCTCCAGGATGGCATGCTGCAGAGAATGCAGGTAGATTTTGTGCTCACTCCTGGCATGCAGCTGGACAATAAAGCCTGATCCAGCCCCCCCTCAGCATATGTCCGGCTCTGGCATTGGGGCGGGGCAACTTTGGGAGCAGCCCCAGCCCTGCTCCTGCTCCCGGCTGGGCACCCAGCTGCTGGGACACAGGTGTGTCCTGATGCCACCGTCTACTCCTTTGAGAAGGGGAGGACAGAGTGCATCAGGGAGTTTGGTGTGGCTTACATGCGGCAAGGAGAAGGTGCAGCCCCAAACTGGCTTTCACTTCTAGAACCTTTTGCTATTGCGGGAGCAGCTGCTGGAGCTTTTCAACCGAGCTGCAAGAGTGAAAAGTGTGATGGCATGTCTATCTGAGAAGGAAGGTTCGGTGCCGCAGCCTGTTGTGCACAATTTATATGCTGATAAGAGAAGGGGGTGCTTTTGGAACGTTTTCCTTCCTGACACTTCTGTCTCTGTGAGCTTTAGCTGCTTGGACTCAGGGATACCGAAGGTATGTGAAAGTGACTGGGATGCGAGAATCATGTTGCACAGGGAACAGGGAAGGTCAGCAAATGTTTCCTGTCCTGGCACATCTCTCAGTCTGAACTGCAGCTGCAGATGCTTCACTTCCGCCAAGGACTCTGCCACCTTGAGAGAAGGATGCGCTCTATGGAGTTGAGAAAGAAAGTGCGTCTCACTAGCTTCTTTCCTCTACTTCATAGACAGCAAAGGGGCTATGAAAGGCAGCACTGGCTTTTTGTTCTAGGACTTCTTCTTTACAAGCAGCTGCTGGATGTTTGGAAGGGGGTTTGGGATATGCAAAAATGAGAGGCTAAGATGGTAAGAAGGTAAGATGGAAGTCATCTGGCAAAAGCAGAGCTCACAAAAGGGCCAGCTGAGAAAGCTCTTGCTGCCTACAACTTCAACTGCACCCCTCAAAGCAGCAGCACACACGCTGCTCTCGGCACTTTCCTTCTCAGCTCTACGCACCATCCTAAGCCTTGCCTCTCCCACACTCAGGATCCAAAGACAACGGCACCAGGGACTGCTCACACACTAAAGGCACCAGGACAAAAGGCTCACCAGCTTGGCCTTTGCATTCCCGCTGACAGCTCCACAGCTTGAACCCAGAGAACTGCCTGCTGCCAACAGCCTTTCCAATCACTCTGAGCACCTCATGACAAGGAGTGTGGGGAATGAATCTCCAGCAGCCTCCTGCCCCAGGCTGTCCCCCGGGAGCAGCCCTGCTCCAGGCCGTGACTGCCACCTGCACAGCCAAAGGACCCAGAGCCGGTGTTACACACCACGGCTGTGCCTGGCACAGAGACACCAGTGGCCACACAAGTGGCCATGGCACTGTCCACACACAGTCCCTGCTGCTGCTCCCCCAGCCGCTGGCACCAACTCCCAGCCACCCACTCCTAAAGCTACGGGGCCCACTGGGACACTGCGGGGGCTCGTGGAAGCCAGCGGCCATTGTGACACAGCGGGGCTGCACAGAGCCCACGGTGCTTTGTGACCCGTGGCTCCCAGGAGAGCCTTTGTGATGCTGGGGAACTACAAGGAAGCCTGGCTCCTCTGTGACACCACCACAGAAGCTCAGGGGAGCCCTGGAGACCGTGCTGATGCTATGGAACCTGATGCAACCCTGCCTCCTCTGTGACACCACAGAACCTCTGGGAGCCCTGGAGACCGTGCTGATGCTATGGAACCTGATGCAACCCTGCCTCCACTGTGACACCACAGAAGCTCAGGGAGCCCTGGAGACTGTGGTGATGCTATGGAACCTGATGCAACCCTGCCTCCACTGTGACACCACAGAACCTCTGGGAGCCCTGGAGACCGTGCTGATGCTATGGAACCTGATGCAACCCTGCCTCCACTGTGACACCACAGAAGCTCGGGGAGCTCTGCAGACCGTGGGGATGCTGGCGAAGCTGACGGAACCCTGGGCACCACAGTGACGCTATGGAACCTGGTGGAACCGAGGGGCCACAGTGACACTGTGGGGCCTTTTGGAAGCAACAGGACCCTGGTGGGAAGCCACGGGATGATTAATCCTGCACGAACCTGCTCCAGGTGGGCTCCTCTCTCCCGGCTTCCACAGGTGCTGCTAGGATCCCACTCCGGCACTGGCTTGGCACGGGCTGACGGCTTCCTTTGGCAATGGCTCTGCTCCAGGATGGCATGCTGCAGAGAATGCAGGTAGATTTTGTGCTCACTCCTGGCATGCAGCTGGACAATAAAGCCTGATCCAGCCCCCCCTCAGCATATGTCCGGCTCTGGCATTGGGGCGGGGCAACTTTGGGAGCAGCCCCAGCCCTGCTCCTGCTCCCGGCTGGGCACCCAGCTGCTGGGACACAGGTGTGTCCTGATGCCACCGTCTACTCCTTTGAGAAGGGGAGGACAGAGTGCATCAGGGAGTTTGGTGTGGCTTACATGCGGCAAGGAGAAGGTGCAGCCCCAAACTGGCTTTCACTTCTAGAACCTTTTGCTATTGCGGGAGCAGCTGCTGGAGCTTTTCAACCGAGCTGCAAGAGTGAAAAGTGTGATGGCATGTCTATCTGAGAAGGAAGGTTCGGTGCCGCAGCCTGTTGTGCACAATTTATATGCTGATAAGAGAAGGGGGTGCTTTTGGAACGTTTTCCTTCCTGACACTTCTGTCTCTGTGAGCTTTAGCTGCTTGGACTCAGGGGTACCGAAGGTATGTGAAAGTGACTGGGATGCGAGAATCATGTTGCACAGGGAACAGGGAAGGTCACCAAATGTTTCCTGTCCTGGCACATCTCTCAGTCTGAACTGCAGCTGCAGATGCTTCACTTCCGCCAAGGACTCTGCCACCTTGAGAGAAGGATGCGCTCTATGGAGTTGAGAAAGAAAGTGCGTCTCACTAGCTTCTTTCCTCTACTTCATAGACAGCAAAGGGGCTATGAAAGGCAGCACTGGCTTTTTGTTCTAGGACTTCTTCTTTACAAGCAGCTGCTGGATGTTTGGAAGGGGGTTTGGGATATGCAAAAATGAGAGGCTAAGATGGTAAGAGGGTAAGATGGAAGTCATCTGGCAAAAGCAGAGCTCACAAAAGGGCCAGCTGAGAAAGCTCTTGCTGCCTACAACTTCAACTGCACCCCTCAAAGCAGCAGCACACACGCTGCTCTCGGCACTTTCCTTCTCAGCTCTACGCACCATCCTAAGCCTTGCCTCTCCCACACTCAGGATCCAAAGACAACGGCACCAGGGACTGCTCACACACTAAAGGCACCAGGACAAAAGGCTCACCAGCTTGGCCTTTGCATTCCCGCTGACAGCTCCACAGCTTGAACCCAGAGAACTGCCTGCTGCCAACAGCCTTTCCAATCACTCTGAGCACCTCATGACAAGGAGTGTGGGGAATGAATCTCCAGCAGCCTCCTGCCCCAGGCTGTCCCCCGGGAGCAGCCCTGCTCCAGGCTGTGACTGCCACCTGCACAGCCAAAGGACCCAGAGCCGGTGTTACACACCACGGCTGTGCCTGGCACAGAGACACCAGTGGCCACACAAGTGGCCATGGCACTGTCCACACACAGTCCCTGCTGCTGCTCCCCCAGCCGCTGGCACCAACTCCCAGCCACCCACTCCTAAAGCCACGGGGCCCACTGGGACACTGCGGGGGCTCGTGGAAGCCAGCGGCCATTGTGACACAGCGGGGCTGCACAGAGCCCACGGTGCTTTGTGACCCGTGGCTCCCAGGAGAGCCTTTGTGATGCTGGGGAACTACAAGGAAGCCTGGCTCCTCTGTGACACCACCACAGAAGCTCAGGGGAGCCCTGGAGACCGTGGTGATGCTATGGAACCTGATGCAACCCTGCCTCCACTGTGACACCACAGAAGCTCAGGGAGCCCTGGAGACTGTGGTGATGCTATGGAACCTGATGCAACCCTGCCTCCACTGTGACACCACAGAACCTCTGGGAGCCCTGGAGACCGTGCTGATGCTATGGAACCTGATGCAACCCTGCCTCCACTGTGACACCACAGAAGCTCGGGGAGCTCTGCAGACCGTGGGGATGCTGGCGAAGCTGACGGAACCCTGGGCACCACAGTGACGCTATGGAACCTGGTGGAACCGAGGGGCCACAGTGACACTGTGGGGCCTTTTGGAAGCAACAGGACCCTGGTGGGAAGCCACGGGATGATTAATCCTGCACGAACCTGCTCCAGGTGGGCTCCTCTCTCCCGGCTTCCACAGGTGCTGCTAGGATCCCACTCCGGCACTGGCTTGGCACGGGCTGACGGCTTCCTTTGGCAATGGCTCTGCTCCAGGATGGCATGCTGCAGAGAATGCAGGTAGATTTTGTGCTCACTCCTGGCATGCAGCTGGACAATAAAGCCTGATCCAGCCCCCCCTCAGCATATGTCCGGCTCTGGCATTGGGGCGGGGCAACTTTGGGAGCAGCCCCAGCCCTGCTCCTGCTCCCGGCTGGGCACCCAGCTGCTGGGACACAGGTGTGTCCTGATGCCACCGTCTACTCCTTTGAGAAGGGGAGGACAGAGTGCATCAGGGAGTTTGGTGTGGCTTACATGCGGCAAGGAGAAGGTGCAGCCCCAAACTGGCTTTCACTTCTAGAACCTTTTGCTATTGCGGGAGCAGCTGCTGGAGCTTTTCAACCGAGCTGCAAGAGTGAAAAGTGTGATGGCATGTCTATCTGAGAAGGAAGGTTCGGTGCCGCAGCCTGTTGTGCACAATTTATATGCTGATAAGAGAAGGGGGTGCTTTTGGAACGTTTTCCTTCCTGACACTTCTGTCTCTGTGAGCTTTAGCTGCTTGGACTCAGGGGTACCGAAGGTATGTGAAAGTGACTGGGATGCGAGAATCATGTTGCACAGGGAACAGGGAAGGTCACCAAATGTTTCCTGTCCTGGCACATCTCTCAGTCTGAACTGCAGCTGCAGATGCTTCACTTCCGCCAAGGACTCTGCCACCTTGAGAGAAGGATGCGCTCTATGGAGTTGAGAAAGAAAGTGCGTCTCACTAGCTTCTTTCCTCTACTTCATAGACAGCAAAGGGGCTATGAAAGGCAGCACTGGCTTTTTGTTCTAGGACTTCTTCTTTACAAGCAGCTGCTGGATGTTTGGAAGGGGGTTTGGGATATGCAAAAATGAGAGGCTAAGATGGTAAGAGGGTAAGATGGAAGTCATCTGGCAAAAGCAGAGCTCACAAAAGGGCCAGCTGAGAAAGCTCTTGCTGCCTACAACTTCAACTGCACCCCTCAAAGCAGCAGCACACACGCTGCTCTCGGCACTTTCCTTCTCAGCTCTACGCACCATCCTAAGCCTTGCCTCTCCCACACTCAGGATCCAAAGACAACGGCACCAGGGACTGCTCACACACTAAAGGCACCAGGACAAAAGGCTCACCAGCTTGGCCTTTGCATTCCCGCTGACAGCTCCACAGCTTGAACCCAGAGAACTGCCTGCTGCCAACAGCCTTTCCAATCACTCTGAGCACCTCATGACAAGGAGTGTGGGGAATGAATCTCCAGCAGCCTCCTGCCCCAGGCTGTCCCCCGGGAGCAGCCCTGCTCCAGGCTGTGACTGCCACCTGCACAGCCAAAGGACCCAGAGCCGGTGTTACACACCACGGCTGTGCCTGGCACAGAGACACCAGTGGCCACACAAGTGGCCATGGCACTGTCCACACACAGTCCCTGCTGCTGCTCCCCCAGCCGCTGGCACCAACTCCCAGCCACCCACTCCTAAAGCCACGGGGCCCACTGGGACACTGCGGGGGCTCGTGGAAGCCAGCGGCCATTGTGACACAGCGGGGCTGCACAGAGCCCACGGTGCTTTGTGACCCGTGGCTCCCAGGAGAGCCTTTGTGATGCTGGGGAACTACAAGGAAGCCTGGCTCCTCTGTGACACCACCACAGAAGCTCAGGGGAGCCCTGGAGACCGTGGTGATGCTATGGAACCTGATGCAACCCTGCCTCCACTGTGACACCACAGAAGCTCAGGGAGCCCTGGAGACTGTGGTGATGCTATGGAACCTGATGCAACCCTGCCTCCACTGTGACACCACAGAACCTCTGGGAGCCCTGGAGACCGTGCTGATGCTATGGAACCTGATGCAACCCTGCCTCCACTGTGACACCACAGAAGCTCGGGGAGCTCTGCAGACCGTGGGGATGCTGGCGAAGCTGACGGAACCCTGGGCACCACAGTGACGCTATGGAACCTGGTGGAACCGAGGGGCCACAGTGACACTGTGGGGCCTTTTGGAAGCAACAGGACCCTGGTGGGAAGCCACGGGATGATTAATCCTGCACGAACCTGCTCCAGGTGGGCTCCTCTCTCCCGGCTTCCACAGGTGCTGCTAGGATCCCACTCCGGCACTGGCTTGGCACGGGCTGACGGCTTCCTTTGGCAATGGCTCTGCTCCAGGATGGCATGCTGCAGAGAATGCAGGTAGATTTTGTGCTCACTCCTGGCATGCAGCTGGACAATAAAGCCTGATCCAGCCCCCCCTCAGCATATGTCCGGCTCTGGCATTGGGGCGGGGCAACTTTGGGAGCAGCCCCAGCCCTGCTCCTGCTCCCGGCTGGGCACCCAGCTGCTGGGACACAGGTGTGTCCTGATGCCACCGTCTACTCCTTTGAGAAGGGGAGGACAGAGTGCATCAGGGAGTTTGGTGTGGCTTACATGCGGCAAGGAGAAGGTGCAGCCCCAAACTGGCTTTCACTTCTAGAACCTTTTGCTATTGCGGGAGCAGCTGCTGGAGCTTTTCAACCGAGCTGCAAGAGTGAAAAGTGTGATGGCATGTCTATCTGAGAAGGAAGGTTCGGTGCCGCAGCCTGTTGTGCACAATTTATATGCTGATAAGAGAAGGGGGTGCTTTTGGAACGTTTTCCTTCCTGACACTTCTGTCTCTGTGAGCTTTAGCTGCTTGGACTCAGGGATACCGAAGGTATGTGAAAGTGACTGGGATGCGAGAATCATGTTGCACAGGGAACAGGGAAGGTCAGCAAATGTTTCCTGTCCTGGCACATCTCTCAGTCTGAACTGCAGCTGCAGATGCTTCACTTCCGCCAAGGACTCTGCCACCTTGAGAGAAGGATGCGCTCTATGGAGTTGAGAAAGAAAGTGCGTCTCACTAGCTTCTTTCCTCTACTTCATAGACAGCAAAGGGGCTATGAAAGGCAGCACTGGCTTTTTGTTCTAGGACTTCTTCTTTACAAGCAGCTGCTGGATGTTTGGAAGGGGGTTTGGGATATGCAAAAATGAGAGGCTAAGATGGTAAGAAGGTAAGATGGAAGTCATCTGGCAAAAGCAGAGCTCACAAAAGGGCCAGCTGAGAAAGCTCTTGCTGCCTACAACTTCAACTGCACCCCTCAAAGCAGCAGCACACACGCTGCTCTCGGCACTTTCCTTCTCAGCTCTACGCACCATCCTAAGCCTTGCCTCTCCCACACTCAGGATCCAAAGACAACGGCACCAGGGACTGCTCACACACTAAAGGCACCAGGACAAAAGGCTCACCAGCTTGGCCTTTGCATTCCCGCTGACAGCTCCACAGCTTGAACCCAGAGAACTGCCTGCTGCCAACAGCCTTTCCAATCACTCTGAGCACCTCATGACAAGGAGTGTGGGGAATGAATCTCCAGCAGCCTCCTGCCCCAGGCTGTCCCCCGGGAGCAGCCCTGCTCCAGGCCGTGACTGCCACCTGCACAGCCAAAGGACCCAGAGCCGGTGTTACACACCACGGCTGTGCCTGGCACAGAGACACCAGTGGCCACACAAGTGGCCATGGCACTGTCCACACACAGTCCCTGCTGCTGCTCCCCCAGCCGCTGGCACCAACTCCCAGCCACCCACTCCTAAAGCTACGGGGCCCACTGGGACACTGCGGGGGCTCGTGGAAGCCAGCGGCCATTGTGACACAGCGGGGCTGCACAGAGCCCACGGTGCTTTGTGACCCGTGGCTCCCAGGAGAGCCTTTGTGATGCTGGGGAACTACAAGGAAGCCTGGCTCCTCTGTGACACCACCACAGAAGCTCAGGGGAGCCCTGGAGACCGTGCTGATGCTATGGAACCTGATGCAACCCTGCCTCCTCTGTGACACCACAGAACCTCTGGGAGCCCTGGAGACCGTGCTGATGCTATGGAACCTGATGCAACCCTGCCTCCACTGTGACACCACAGAAGCTCAGGGAGCCCTGGAGACTGTGGTGATGCTATGGAACCTGATGCAACCCTGCCTCCACTGTGACACCACAGAACCTCTGGGAGCCCTGGAGACCGTGCTGATGCTATGGAACCTGATGCAACCCTGCCTCCACTGTGACACCACAGAAGCTCGGGGAGCTCTGCAGACCGTGGGGATGCTGGCGAAGCTGACGGAACCCTGGGCACCACAGTGACGCTATGGAACCTGGTGGAACCGAGGGGCCACAGTGACACTGTGGGGCCTTTTGGAAGCAACAGGACCCTGGTGGGAAGCCACGGGATGATTAATCCTGCACGAACCTGCTCCAGGTGGGCTCCTCTCTCCCGGCTTCCACAGGTGCTGCTAGGATCCCACTCCGGCACTGGCTTGGCACGGGCTGACGGCTTCCTTTGGCAATGGCTCTGCTCCAGGATGGCATGCTGCAGAGAATGCAGGTAGATTTTGTGCTCACTCCTGGCATGCAGCTGGACAATAAAGCCTGATCCAGCCCCCCCTCAGCATATGTCCGGCTCTGGCATTGGGGCGGGGCAACTTTGGGAGCAGCCCCAGCCCTGCTCCTGCTCCCGGCTGGGCACCCAGCTGCTGGGACACAGGTGTGTCCTGATGCCACCGTCTACTCCTTTGAGAAGGGGAGGACAGAGTGCATCAGGGAGTTTGGTGTGGCTTACATGCGGCAAGGAGAAGGTGCAGCCCCAAACTGGCTTTCACTTCTAGAACCTTTTGCTATTGCGGGAGCAGCTGCTGGAGCTTTTCAACCGAGCTGCAAGAGTGAAAAGTGTGATGGCATGTCTATCTGAGAAGGAAGGTTCGGTGCCGCAGCCTGTTGTGCACAATTTATATGCTGATAAGAGAAGGGGGTGCTTTTGGAACGTTTTCCTTCCTGACACTTCTGTCTCTGTGAGCTTTAGCTGCTTGGACTCAGGGGTACCGAAGGTATGTGAAAGTGACTGGGATGCGAGAATCATGTTGCACAGGGAACAGGGAAGGTCACCAAATGTTTCCTGTCCTGGCACATCTCTCAGTCTGAACTGCAGCTGCAGATGCTTCACTTCCGCCAAGGACTCTGCCACCTTGAGAGAAGGATGCGCTCTATGGAGTTGAGAAAGAAAGTGCGTCTCACTAGCTTCTTTCCTCTACTTCATAGACAGCAAAGGGGCTATGAAAGGCAGCACTGGCTTTTTGTTCTAGGACTTCTTCTTTACAAGCAGCTGCTGGATGTTTGGAAGGGGGTTTGGGATATGCAAAAATGAGAGGCTAAGATGGTAAGAGGGTAAGATGGAAGTCATCTGGCAAAAGCAGAGCTCACAAAAGGGCCAGCTGAGAAAGCTCTTGCTGCCTACAACTTCAACTGCACCCCTCAAAGCAGCAGCACACACGCTGCTCTCGGCACTTTCCTTCTCAGCTCTACGCACCATCCTAAGCCTTGCCTCTCCCACACTCAGGATCCAAAGACAACGGCACCAGGGACTGCTCACACACTAAAGGCACCAGGACAAAAGGCTCACCAGCTTGGCCTTTGCATTCCCGCTGACAGCTCCACAGCTTGAACCCAGAGAACTGCCTGCTGCCAACAGCCTTTCCAATCACTCTGAGCACCTCATGACAAGGAGTGTGGGGAATGAATCTCCAGCAGCCTCCTGCCCCAGGCTGTCCCCCGGGAGCAGCCCTGCTCCAGGCTGTGACTGCCACCTGCACAGCCAAAGGACCAGAGCCGGTGTTACACACCACGGCTGTGCCTGGCACAGAGACACCAGTGGCCACACAAGTGGCCATGGCACTGTCCACACACAGTCCCTGCTGCTGCTCCCCCAGCCGCTGGCACCAACTCCCAGCCACCCACTCCTAAAGCCACGGGGCCCACTGGGACACTGCGGGGGCTCGTGGAAGCCAGCGGCCATTGTGACACAGCGGGGCTGCACAGAGCCCACGGTGCTTTGTGACCCGTGGCTCCCAGGAGAGCCTTTGTGATGCTGGGGAACTACAAGGAAGCCTGGCTCCTCTGTGACACCACCACAGAAGCTCAGGGGAGCCCTGGAGACCGTGGTGATGCTATGGAACCTGATGCAACCCTGCCTCCACTGTGACACCACAGAAGCTCAGGGAGCCCTGGAGACTGTGGTGATGCTATGGAACCTGATGCAACCCTGCCTCCACTGTGACACCACAGAACCTCTGGGAGCCCTGGAGACCGTGCTGATGCTATGGAACCTGATGCAACCCTGCCTCCACTGTGACACCACAGAAGCTCGGGGAGCTCTGCAGACCGTGGGGATGCTGGCGAAGCTGACGGAACCCTGGGCACCACAGTGACGCTATGGAACCTGGTGGGAACCGAGGGGCCACAGTGACACTGTGGGGCCTTTGGAAGCAACAGGACCCTGGTGGGAAGCCACGGGATGATTAATCCTGCACGAACCTGCTCCAGGTGGGCTCCTCTCTCCCGGCTTCCACAG